>NW_013542671.1:1176-1621 GCF_000499545.2 Eimeria tenella
GCTGCACCTCAATCGGCAGCACAGCAAACACCTGCTGGTAAATCTGTATAAGGGGGGGGCCCAAAAACCACCGCTGCATCAGAGCTTTCTGAACCGCAGCACAAAGTCCCAAACCCTAAACCCTAAACCCTAAACCCTTGACCCTAAACCCTAAGCCTTAAACCCTAAACCCTAAACCCTAATCCTTAAGCCGAAGGCATCCCTTGGCATCATTTCGAACTGCTTGAGTCTTCGGCCTAAGCCATCACTCCTGGACCGTGAACTCTAAACCCTAAACCCTAAACCCTAAACCCTTACTTTCATCACATCCATTTCTTTGTAGGCGTTTATGCTCTGAAGAGCAGCTCCTGCTGCTCCCTCGGGGGTGTTTGGGCCCTTCTGCGCTGTACATACACCCCATGCAAGCAGAAGCAGCGCGAGCTGCTGCTGCTGCTGCTGCTCCCCC
>NW_013542672.1:0-477 GCF_000499545.2 Eimeria tenella
TGGCTGAGACTCGATGTGGCGGCAGCAGCAGCTGCAGATGCATAGGCAGCAGCGGCAGCTGCAACAGCAGACACTCTTCTCACAAAAGGCGGCAGCAGACAAAGAAGAGTACAAAAGCAGTCTACCGAGCAGCAGCAGCAGCTGCTGCTGCGGGAGGAACTGCAGCTGCACCAGCAACAGCAGCACGGCTGCAGCAGCAAATGGCGCAGCAGCAGCAACACTTTGCTAGCAAGAGCACCTTTAGCGGCAAAACGTGCAGCAACAGCAGCACCGTAATCTGCCACGGCAGCAAGTGCAACCGCAGCAGCAGCAGGAGCAGCAGCAGCAGAGCGAACAGCCGACTTGCTGCACGCGGCCCAGCAGCACTAGCAGCAGCAGCAGCAGCACTGCAGCGGCAGCAGCACGGGCGCCGCTGCAGCGCCCAAACCCGCGCCCCCACCCCCACCCACACCCCCAGCAGCAGCAGCAGCAGCAGCA
>NW_013542672.1:536-736 GCF_000499545.2 Eimeria tenella
AAGCAGGGCGAGCTGCTCCTCCGGCAGCAAATGCTTAACTGCTGCTCGCTGGTGCTGCCGGTGGTAAACCACTAAAGTGCGGCCTCTGTAGAGAACAACTTCGCAGCCGCTGCCGCTGCAGCTGTTGGTGTTGTGTGTGCGGGAGAGCCGCAGCAGCGGGTCTTCGGTGAGGGGCCCTGCTGCTGCTGCTGCTGCTGCTG
>NW_013542672.1:836-1443 GCF_000499545.2 Eimeria tenella
AGGAGGCAATTTCGTTTCTATTTATTAAAAATCCTTTTTTTTATTTATCTGCAAATTAAGTAATTCGCCTAAAAGTGCGCTTCGCTAGATCTGGCCCGATGTACATTCAAATAAAAATAAAAATATATTTAAATACATATATCTATAATTACACAATTATATCTTTATATATATGTATAGATATGTACATTTAATATGATTACATATGTATATGTATATGTCTATATACATATAATATATATATATTATATGTATAGACATATAGTGCATGCACATACATATACAGATATAAACATAGGCAGTAGACGTAAATATACTAAAAAAGTGTAAATTAAAATATATATAAAGTATTTATGTACACACTTCCACGCAGTAGGGCCATTTAGAGATATACATACACATTATTATATAGATTCAAAAATGACACTTCAGATTATATAAGACATATTCTATATATAATAACATATATAATATATACTATAAATACTATACTATAAAAGTACTACGTAATATTGTATAATGAAAATATAAGTATAAGTGCAGCGTTTGTGCCAAGCGCAGTGTACATAGAGCTGCGCCTATGCTTCTAAATGGCCAAATGTGAAGA
>NW_013542672.1:1543-2055 GCF_000499545.2 Eimeria tenella
GGTCCCTGCCTGTGTGCCGTTGTGCTGCTGGTCGCCGGCGCTGAGGCGTCCGCTGGCGGCGTCTGCAGCAGCAGCAGCAGCATCTGCAGCAGCAGCAAGATCCTGGAGTTGCTGCAGGACGCAGATGATGATGGAGACGTTGTCTCCGCTCATTCGGAGGGAAATGGCCTCGTGGACGAGGGCCCTCGCTGCTGCTTCTGCTGCTTCGCTTGCTGCAGCAGCAGGACAAGCAGCAGCAACAGCCCGCACGACTCCCAGGGCAAAAGCAGCAACGGCATTGTCTTCAATGACATCGAAGAGTCCGTCGCAGCCCAGAATGAGCAGCGCGGGTTCCCGCTGCTGCTGCTGCTCGGCCACGACCCTGCACCCCGCCCTGCTGCTGCTGCTGCTGCTGCTGCTGCTGCTGCAGCAGCTCGCTGCAGCCTTCGCGCCTGCACCCGCGTCGCCCCCTCCGCGCTGCACCTCGCCCTCGCCGCCCGCGCCCGCGCCCGCGCGCCCCCGCCCCCCCCGCC
>NW_013542672.1:2211-2478 GCF_000499545.2 Eimeria tenella
GGCCCAGTCCCCAAAAGCCCGGCCAATGGCCAGCATGCCGTTGACTCTTTCGCCCATCACGAAGCCCCCCAGCTGCTCCACGCGCTGCGTCTCTGCTGCTGCTGAGGCCTTGTGGTCCGTTGCTGCAGTCAGGCGCAGGCAGCTGCCGTCGCTGAACACGAGCAGCACCCGCGTGTCGCCCAGGTGCGCCGCGTGCACGTCCACGCACACCTGCGCGCTGCTGCTGCTGCTGCTGCTGCTGCTGCTGCTGCGCTGCAGCTGCGGCGG
>NW_013542672.1:2655-2854 GCF_000499545.2 Eimeria tenella
TGCAGCAAACAGACGCAGGCCGTGCTGCCGCTCTCCTTAATGCCGGCCCGCAGAATCTGCTCGTCCGTGGCCTTGAAGGCAGCCACGAGGGCCTCCTGAATGTCCCTTTGGGTGCAGAGGGCCAGGGGCGCGGGGAGGGGCCCCTCGGGGGCCCCCTTGGGGGCCCCCCCGGGGGCCCCCAGCAGCGCAGCGAAGCCCC
>NW_013542672.1:2916-3269 GCF_000499545.2 Eimeria tenella
GCAGCTCGTCGCGGCGGCGGTAGGCCCTGCAAACCACCTCGCGCCAGATGCTGCGGTGCAGCTGCTGCAGCAGCAAGTCCACAGTCTGCCGCCCCCCGTGCCCGTCGTAAACCCCCAGCAGCCACGCCCCCCGCTGCCCCCCAAACCCTTTCACTATTACCATTCCGTCTTCCATTTCGGGCCTCCTTCCCTGTTCTTCGCTCCACCCCACGCCCTTCACGAGCCCGTAGGCCCAGCTGCAGTCTTCGGGGGCCCCGGGGGCCCCCGGGGGGCCCCGGGGGGCCCCCGCGGCGTCCCGGGGGGCCCCGGGCGGCCCCGGGGGGCCCCGGGGGGCCCCCCCCGCGTCTCCGCCG
>NW_013542672.1:3328-3562 GCF_000499545.2 Eimeria tenella
GGCCCCCAGGGGGGCCCCTGCGAAAAGCCCCCACACTCCGACGGGGACCCGGAGGGGCTCGGGGGGGGCCCCGGGTCCGGGGGCCCCATCTTTAGGAAACCCATCAGCTAGCCCCCAGAAGTCCAGCAGCAGCAGCAGCAGCAGCAGCAGCAGCGAAGTGCCGGCAGGGGAGGGGGGATGCGCGGGAGGGGCAGGTGCAGCCGCAGCAGCAGCAGGAGCCGCTCCTCCCCGCTG
>NW_013542673.1:1079-1338 GCF_000499545.2 Eimeria tenella
GGGCCAAAACAACTGATGGCAGTTTCAAGGACGTGCGAACTCTCCTCAGCACCCTGCACGAAGTAAACCTTAAACCCAAAACCCTAAACCCTAAACCCTATAAAAGGGTTTGCGGCATGGGCGTGGTGGTTTTTCGGCGCGAAAAGTCCAGAAAACGCGCCACAGATGCAGCATTTGAATTTATTTATCCTTTTTATTTATTTATTTTATTATTTTATGTATTTATTTATTTATTTTCTTATGTTTTCTAATTCAGGTT
>NW_013542674.1:0-762 GCF_000499545.2 Eimeria tenella
GCGGCGGACGCAGCACAAAGAGCTGCTGCTGCAGCAGCTGCAGCAGCAGCTGCAGCAGCAGCCCCTCAAGGCCTGCGGCTTGGGCCTTCGCTTTTTGCTGCTGTTTTTGATTGGCTGCGGAAGGCTCAGGTGTGTCTCTCTGCCTCCCACCAACCAGCTGCTGCTGCAGATCCCCTAAATTAGGGTTTAGGGTTTATGGTTTAGGGTTTACGGTATGTCTGGGCACGCGCCACCTGCAGCAAAAGCAGCAGCAGCAGCAGCAGCTGCAGCAGCAGCAGCAGTAGCAGCAACAGCAGTAGCAGCAACAGCAGCAACGACTTCCTTCTACTGTCCAACCGACTTCAAAATTATTGGTACAAATCCCTAGGGGCCCCCTGGGGGCCCCTAGGGGGCCCCCCAGGAAACTCTCTGGGGGCCCTTAGGTTTGCTGTTGGGGGCCCCCCAAGATGATACCTAGGCTTGCTAAGGGGCAGCCGCTACATGCCGGCTGCTGCTGCTGCACTTGCTGCTGCTGCTGCTGCACTTGCTGCTGCTGCTGCTGCGTTTTGCTGCAGCCGAAACGGCGCGGAAGACGCAGCGCGGCAGCAGCTGAGAGGCGATCCAGCAGCAGCAGCAGCAGGAACTGCAGCAGCAGGGACTGCAGCAGCAGCTGGTGCTGCTGAGCCCAAAGAAGGTTTGCTGCCGCTGCTGCTAGTACCAGCACTGCCGCTGCTGCTGCGCGCCAAGAGCTGCAGCAGCAGCTGCTGCTGCTGCTGCTGCTGG
>NW_013542674.1:812-1593 GCF_000499545.2 Eimeria tenella
CCCTTCTGCTGCTCCAGCAACACCGAATAGGGAGAAGCTGCTTGTCTTGCTGCTGGTGGCGCTGCTGCTGCTGTTGCCGGCCGTGCTGCTGCGCAATGTGGGGCGTAGCTGCTGCAGCAGCACGACTCTGTTTGCTGCTGAGGGGCCACGCTGCCGCTGCTGCTGCAATGTAGCCTGCTGCTGCTGCTGCTGGATTGAAGCCTGCCGCTGTTGCATGGAAGTCTGCTGCTGCTGCTGCTGCATGGAAGCCTGCTGCTGCTACTGCATTTCAAGCTGCTGCTGCTGCTGTTGCTGTCACTGGTGCTTCGAGCTTTACCGGGGAGGCAACTGCTGCTGCTGCTCTTTGCTGCAGCAGCAGCAGCAGCCCTTCTTGCGGTGCCGCCGATTGCGTCTCTGAGGCGAAGGTTTTCCCTTCAAACAGCAGCAGCAGCAACAGCAGCAGCAGCAGACGTGCAGCAGCAGAAGCAGCGTCGAGGTGCAACAGCAGCAGCAGCAGCAGCTAAGCACATTGCGCAAAGTAGCAGCAGCAGCTGCTGCTGCTGCAGCAGGGGGTACAGGGCCCCGTAGCAGTAGGAACGCCAGCAGCAGGCTCACCTCTCAGCAGCTGCTGCTGCTCGTCGTGCTGCTGCTGCTGCTGCTGCTGCCTGGCGCAGCTCTTGCTGCAGCGTCTCCACTCTTTGTGCCCAAGAGCCCTCCTTTTGCTTCTGCTGCCGCTTTAGCTGCAAGTCGCAGCAGCAGCAGCAGCAGCACAGCAGCAGCAGCAGCGGCAGCGGCAGCCACA
>NW_013542674.1:1624-1920 GCF_000499545.2 Eimeria tenella
GAAAGGAAGCAGCATCTGCTGCTGCACAGCGAAACCAGTGGCGTGTCTGCTGCTGCTGCGACGGCTCCCACGGAGAGCTGCTGCTGTTGCTGCTGCTGCTGCTCCTGCTGTTGCTGCTGCTGCTGCTTACCTTCTCGAGCTCAAGAGCAAGGGCCTTCTCCCTCCGTTCCCGCTGATCTAGCTGCTGCTGCTGCTGCAGAAGCAGGCGCTGCTGCGCCGCGATGTCTTGCTGCTGCCTGCGAAGCCGCTCCTCCTGTTGCTTCAAAAGCCTGCAGCAGCAGCAGCGGCAGCAGCAG
>NW_013542674.1:1978-2620 GCF_000499545.2 Eimeria tenella
AGCAGCAGCAACAGTATGGACATGACCCTCTTTAGTTTGCTGCGCACTCGAAAAGTGCAACACAACAACACCAAAGAAAGGTGTGCAGCAGCAGCAGCAGCAGCAAACGTTGCTGCTGCTGCTTCAAAGTCCTCACCTCTCTTGGCAGCGCGCAGTCACTTGCTGCTCAGCTAAGCGCTGCTGCAGCTGCTCTTGCTGCTGCTGCTGCTGCTGCAGCTCTTGCTGCTGCTTCTGCTGCTGTCTCTGCTGCTTTTCCAGGCCTTCCATGAGATCGCGTATAGCTGCTGCTGCAGCGTCCTGCTGCAGCAGCAGCAGCAAAAGTTGCTGCTGCTGCTGCTGCTGCTGCTCACTTGATTGGGCACTTGTGCGGTGTCCACGTCTCTCGCCATCCGGAGCAGCAGCAGCTGCTGCTGCAGCAGCTGCTGCTTCAGCTGTTGGTGCTGCAAAATGGAGTGTGCTCTCACGAATGCTGCTACTGCTGCTGCTGCTGCTGCTATTGCTGCTGCTGCTGCTAGTGCTGCTGCCGTTCGCTGCATTAAGGGAAAGACGTTGCAGCAGCGCCCGCGCCTCCTTCACAAGATGCAGCAGCTGAGAACCGCTGCTGCTGCTGCAGTGACTCTGCTGCTGCTGCTGCTGCTGCTG
>NW_013542674.1:2720-2856 GCF_000499545.2 Eimeria tenella
AGCAGTAGCAGCAAGAGCGCGAGAACTTTCGATGAACTGAGGCAGCAGCAGCAAAAGAAACAAGAGGAGCTGCTCCTCGAAATGCTAAGAAGCAGCAGCAGCAGCAGCAGCAGCAGCGGGACTCTCTCTGCCTTCT
>NW_013542674.1:2956-3096 GCF_000499545.2 Eimeria tenella
GCTGCTCTTGGAGATCTCTTCCCGTTGGGGTTGTGGCTGCTGGGGTCGGCCCGTCGCAGAGTTCGACGAGCCTGCTGTCGTGGCCCTGCAGCAAATGCTGCAGCAGCTGCTGCTGCTGCGGCGGCGGCAGCTGCTGCTGC
>NW_013542674.1:3158-4653 GCF_000499545.2 Eimeria tenella
ACTAGGCAGTACTCGGGGGCCATCCTAGCAGCAGCAGCAGCAGCAGCAGCAGCAGCAGCAGCTTCTGTTGCTTCGGCATGCAGATCACCCTGCAGCAGCAGCAGCAGCAGCTGCAGCTAGATGCATCGGGGGCCTCTGCTGCGGCTGTCTAGGCTTGAGACTTCTGCGGGTCTTCTGTTTGAAACAAAGAATTAAATCTCATTATTAAATTCAAAATAAAAATAAAAATAAAAATAAAACCAAAAATAAACTTCGATCCATTCCAAAATGCGCAGCTCTCCCCGTGTACAGACACCTCAGTGCAGCCACCAAGGCCTCGCAGCCGACAGGCACAGGCGGCCCCTGGGGGCCCCCGGGGGCCCCCTGGGGCCCCCTAGGGGCCCCAAAAGTAGATAAAAAGGGAATAGATCAAATAATTACTTCTGGAATTGCTCTAGATTGGCAAAATATTTAAAAAACTGCCGAAAAAAACGAAGAAAAGCAAAAACACACAAGTCCACGGGGACCCCAGGGGCCCCCGGGGGGCCCCTGGGGGCCCCCGGGGGCCCAGCTAAGCAGCAAACGGAGCCTTCTTAAGAGTTTTAGCTCCTGGAGGGCCCCGGGGGGCCCCTCGAGCTTCTCAGGCCTTGCTGGTGGCCCCCAAAAGGGCCCCCAGGGGCCCCAGGAGGGCCCCTGGGGGTCTCCCCAACAAAAGGACCTTTAGGGGCCCACAGGGCCCCCAACTAATAGGGGGGGCCCCAGTCTAGGGGGGCCTCCAGCCAATGGGGGGTCCCCAAGGGGCCCCCAGGGCCTTGGGGCTGTTTAGGGGCCCCCAGGAGGAACGAAGCAGCAGCTGTAGACCACCCCTAAACCCTAAACCCTAAACCCTAAACCCTAAACCCTAGTCGTGGGGCTTAGGGGGCTACGGCCCGCAGCAGCAGCCCAAAAGCCCTCAGCAGCAAATCGTCTTCCGCGGACCACAAACACTCAAAAGATACCCCAGGAGACCCGCAGAGGAAGGCCGACCGTTTGCTTCTCTGCAGCAGCAGCAGCAGCAGCAGCGGCAGCAGCAGCAGCAGGTTTGAAGCAGCACGAGCACAGCTACCGCAGCGCAGCACGAGTCGCTGCCGCAGCAGCAGCGCCAACGCCCACAGCCAGCAGCAGTAGCAGCAGCAGTAGCAGTAGCAGCAGCAGTAGCAGCAGCAGTAGTAGCAGTAGTAGTAGTAGTAGTAGCAGCAGCAGTAGTAGTAGCAGTAGTAGGAGTAGCAGTAGTAGTAGTAGTAGCAGCAGCAGCAGCAGCAGCAGCAGCAGCAGCAGCAGCAGCAGCAGCAGCAGCAGCAGCAAGCTCACCCTCCTCCACTCCCTGACAGCCCGCCCAAGAGCAGCAGCAACACTGGGGTGTCTCTGCGACAGCAGCAAAACTGTCCTTACAGCCCTCAGCCACAACCCCACACTTTCATCAGCCCCAGGGGGGCCCCCCAGGGGGGCCCCCAGGGGGCCCCCCTGGGGGCCCCCA
>NW_013542675.1:0-519 GCF_000499545.2 Eimeria tenella
CGGCCGCAGCAGCCGCTGCCCCTGCCGCAGCAGCGGCAGCAATCTTATTCAGTTTTGTGCCCCAGCAGCAGCACCCGCAGCAGCAACAGAGTCAAATCCTTCCTTTGCCCAGTAGCAGCAGCTGCAGCAGCCGCGGCCCATTCCGCCCCTGCCCACCCGAAGCAGCAGCAGCAGCAGCAGCAGCAGCAGCAGCAAACCTGCAGATGACGGTCTCTTCGGGGTGGCCCACAACTGGGGCAAAGTGAGCAGCAAGAGCTTCTTCGTCTGTGTTGAAATTTAAATTCTTTACAAATAAAACTCCTGCTTCTGCCTGCTGCTCTGCTGCAGTGTTCTTGAGCCGCCTCTTCTCCACCTACAGCAGCAGCAGCAGCAGCAGCAGCGGCAGCAACAGCAGCGGCCAGCAACGGGATCGAATCAAGTGGAGGCCGTGAAAGAACAAGAGATGACTACCAGCAGCACCAGCGGCCGCAGCACCAGCGGCAGCAACAGCAGCAGCAGCAGCAACAGCAGCAGCAGCCA
>NW_013542675.1:670-2003 GCF_000499545.2 Eimeria tenella
CATCTCACCAGGCTGCTCGTGGTCCTGCTGCTGCTGCTGCTGCTGCTGCTGCTGCGCTTGATGGAAACGTCGCAAGGCAGCAACTGCTGCCTCATGAGATTCGAAGTCCACGTAGCCGTACCTGCAGAGACACCCCCACACAGCAGCAAAGCTGCTGCTGCTGCTGCTGCTGCTGCCGCGAGGAGGCACATGCTGCTTCGTTCCCTAGTAGCTGCAGCAGGAAGAAAAGCCGCTGCTGCACTGGTATTCGAAGCAGCAGCACCAGCCACGGCAAGCAAAGCTGCGCAAGCAACAGCCACAAGTGCAGCAGCAGCAGCAGCAGCAGCAGCCAAAACAAGCAAAGCAGCGGCGGCAGCACACAGAAGATCATCACCATCACGCGCAGCAGCAGAGCAGCAGCAGCAGCAGCAGCAGGCAGACCCCTTGTTTTCGTCGCTGCTGTCAGGGCCCCTGACGAGGCGGACAGCAGCAACTCCGCGGAAGCCGAGGGAGTGCAGCAGCAAATCTTTAGCTGCTGCTTCTGTGAGGCCTCTTTTGGGGAGGCAGCTAATAAAAAGGGTTTTGTCTTCATAAACCCTTTTAGTTGGCTGCGAGCGCAGCGCCTTCAGGGGGCGCTCGTTTAGCTGCTGCCCGTGCAGCGCAGCAGCAGCAGCAGCAGCAGCAGCAGCAGACCCGAAGTCCGCGTACGCAAAGCCCTTCGAAATCCCCCGGAAGTCCCGCACAAGCCGCAGCTGAGACGCACACACATGACGCCCATTTGCATGAAGCAGCAGCAGCAGCAGCAGCAGGAAATGCAGCAGCAGCAGCACCGGAAAATCCAGCAGCAGCAGCAGCAGCCAAAGCAGAAGCAGCAGCAGCCTCAGTAGCAACACCACCAGCAACCAGGGCAAAGGCACTACCAGCAGCCAGAGCAGCAGCAGCAGCGGCCAGAGCAACAGCAGCAGCAGCGGCCAAAGCAGCAGCAGCAGCAGCAGCAGCAGCAGCAGGGCGTGCCTGGGTGAGCCCTTGCGTGAGGCTGTTGATGAGCTGCTGCAGCTGCTGCTCTGACACAGAAGAGTCAATGTTTGAAATCCAAACAGTTTGCGTCTCGTCAACAGCAGACACAAACTCAGGGCCCTCCGCAGCAGACACAAGCGCCTCCCGCCTGCAGCAGCAGCAGCAGCAGAAGTGCAGCAAATGGAGCTTTCGGTGCGTAGGCAGACGACCCACCTCCAGTGCGCAAGGATTTTGTGCTGTTTAGTAAGGCAGCAGCGGCAGCAGCAGCAGCAACAGCAATAGCCAAGATAGTCGCAGCAGCAGCAGCAGCAGCGGAGAACGGCAGGGAAAGCCGCAG
>NW_013542675.1:2041-2467 GCF_000499545.2 Eimeria tenella
GCAGCAGCAGCAAAGGCAGCAGCAAGCCCACGTGATCTGCCTGTAATGCTTTCCAAGTCTAGGCTTTGGGGCTTCCTCTTTTGCTGCTTCAGGAGATGCTGCTGCACCTTCCTCAGACGCCTTGGGCTCCCCTGCTGCTGCTGCTGCTGCTGCTGTTGCTGGGTCTTCCTTTGCTGCTGCGTCTGCGGCTGCCGGCGGGTCTGCTGCTGCTGCTGCAGCGCATGCAGAGGACGCAGCTGACCCCCCTGACGCTTCGCTCTCCGTTGCTGGGGAGGTCTGGTCCGATGCTTCCCGCTGCTGCTGCTGCTGCTGCTGCTCGCAGGACTCTGCTGCGTCTGCTGCTGCACCTGCGTGCCGGGCGCTGTGGGCGTGGGGCTGCTGCTGCAGCCGCCGCAGCTGGCGGCGCGGGGGGAAGGGGGGCGGGGG
>NW_013542676.1:0-17246 GCF_000499545.2 Eimeria tenella
GGGTACAGCACAGTCACCGAGCTGCTGTGTCTTCCCCCTTCTGCACAGGATATCAAGTTACTTCCGGATCTTCCGGATGACGCCCTTTTCTACAGCTCTGCTTGGAGCCCCAGGGATCCTCTGCCATGGTCGCTTCCCGCGAAAAGTGTGGGCAGTAGGAAACGTCCCCTGCGAAATGGGCGAGCCCCTCACAAATGCGGGGCTGGCAGATTCAACAGTTCAGCAGAAGACAATAACGAGCAGCCGAATCATGACACAGGCAGAGGACGTCGCTACTGCCGCCTCCTGCAGACCTGCAAGTTCGGCAGGCCAATTCTTCTTGGCAAAGTTCAGCGGCATCTCAATTTTAGCGCACTAATTAGTGACAGCAGCAGCACTAGTAGTGACATGAACGACGGCTGCACCAGAATTCACAGGCATTGCAACGGCAAAAGAAGCCGTGTCCCAAACATACCGGAGCAAACAACGGGCATTTGTCCTTGCAGTGTTACAGATACCTGTGCGGGCCCTTCCTATTTGGGTGCATATGGCATAAACGCCTGGGGGAATCATGGAGACAGAATCAGCGCAGCAGATGCAGCAGCAGCATACAGCAGAAGCAGCAGTGATGATAGCACATCTGTGCTTGGCTGGAGTAGGTGTTCTGCGAAACCTTTTTTCGGTGGACAGCGCCTTCAACTGTTGGAGCACGGTAGACAGGAGGAGCGACAGATGTATTCTTTAACTGATGGCGCTTTGTCAGATTGTGAATCCCTGCAAGAGCGAGGCAGCAGCTGCGGGGTGCGCCAGCTACAGCTGAATCGTCGGCTCGATATCTTGGCTGTTGTCACTGCCGCAGGCCAACTACTCCTATTGGCATGGTGCTTCCCGTTGAGAGGCTATACGCAAATGTGGGGTAGCGGGGGAGCGGTGCCTTTTACTGGGAGTGAGGGTGCAGCCAAACACGGGCGTGCGTCTGGGCAGCAGCGTTTGGACCGACCGCATCAAGAAGTGCAAACGTCCGCCGGAGCGGTACCTAAGGCTGGCATGGCGGATAACTTTGTCCGCGGGAGCACCGGTGGCAGGATGCTGAGCCCTACCAGTGCAGGCAGCAATCCCCGTAACCGCCGAAAGGGCTGGTGGAACATTTCCATAGAAGCGGGACTTGACGGTCGCATTTCTATAGGTCACTCTCCTCAAGAGACAGCATCTGTGGATGTACTGCCCGCGGCAGAATGCGGTGACGGCCGCAATTGCAATGCTAATAGGAAGCTGAAGCCGTGGCGGCCCTTGGGGCTCCAGCTGAGGGCAAGCGCAGTGTGTTGCTGTGCCCTCAGTGGAGAGAAAAGCCTTGTAGCTGCTGGTCTGGGAAGCGGGAAGGTTGAGATTTATAGGCTTTTATGGCCTAGAAACCCAGTGCAGCGGACTTGCGACTTTCAGCAACCTCAGCAAGGGCAGCAGCGTCTCCGGACCCTTGCCCACAGGAATGTTGAGCGTGATGGGTTCACGCTTTTTCCTCATCTTCTGCATGTGCTAGCCGTTCCAGAGGACATAAAAGCAGCAGCAACGGCAGAACGAGGGCTCGCAAGAGCGGAGCAGAGCGTCGGGGCTCTGTCGACAGAAGGCGCTGCGTATTTGCAGCCTCAGAGTGTCCAAAGTCTGCAATGGACTTCAGACGGCGCGGCCCTTGTGGTTAGGTGGTTGAAAGGAGGCACCGCAGTCTTTAGCCATACGGGAAGAATTCTTTTCTCACTTCCTAACCCTCCCAGTGCTAGCATTTCTTTGGTTTCCTTTCCTGCAGCAGGTGACGCACTTGGTGGGATACTTACGACCTCTCCGTCGCTGGAGCGCCAGCAGACCTTCGTCTTCACACGTAAAATTTCGACAGCTTCAGCAGCAGCTGTAGCTGCAGGTGCTGCTGCAGGGTCTGGGCAGCTGTGCTGTTGGATCATGGGCAGCCTCTCACTTTTACATGTTTGTTCGTCCTTCGAAGCAGTCTCTCAACTCGAACGCCAGGGCAAAGGAATCAAGACCTGCACCACTTTCCTGGTAGATAAACATCAGTTCGGCGGTAGCGTTTGCTTCGATAAACTGTTGGAAGTGTCTGTCGTGCGGAGCGGATCAGTTACACCGGCAACTTCTTCCGTAGAGATTTGTGGAAGCCGCTGTGCGACAGATCTGACGGACCGGTAGGCCTTTGGACATTTAATTAATATTCAATTTGGTGCTTTCTGCCTTGTGAAAAGTTATCCTAGAGGAGACTTCTTGGCGTGAAACAAGCGAGAAGTCACAAATGTCTGTGGCTGCGTTATGCCCAGGGTGCTGCTCGGTGGTTCTCACCTCCTCGTATGGAACTTTATGGGCAGAGCCAAACCGTCTGCATCACTATCGTTTATTCCGCTTCCCCCTAATCTATATACAACAAGGGCGTTTCCTGTGCGACAAGCGGCTCTTTCCCCAGACGGAGCTCAGCTGCTAGTAGCTGGGACAAGAGGCTTCGCATTATTTGCGTTAATGCAGCGACGCTGGCGGCTCCTTTGTAGTGAGAGACAGGAGACTCAGATACGAGTGGGAACCCTGCCTTTGGGGTGGTACACCAATGATATTTTTTTTGTTTCGACACCGGCATCTAGCCCTTACGGCGCTGCTGCATCGGCAGCCGCAGCTGCAGCTGCACCACCAGAACCGCGCAGCACACTAGGCTACCCTGAAGAAGCACCGCGTTGGAATCTTCCGGCGAAAGTACTCAGAAGGTTTGAAATCGCGTTTGCTTCTGCCGTAGACGTTTGCCCATCCAGGTTTGGTGCCCATGTGCCAATGACGATTCATGAGAAAACGGCTTGGCTGCAGCAACAGCAGCTGCAACAGCAATTTTCATCACGCCTTTGGATTGCAGCCGTAGCCGGCGGTGGTTCCAGTGAATTGCTCTCAGTGTCCACGAAGGAAAAAGCATACAAAGTCAGCGCCAAGAGCAGCAGTAGCAACATGTGGCGGTACTCTGTGTTATTCCTGAGTACAAATGAGCGGCTTGACGTGCGCCACCGTGTTGCAGAAATTCAGCGTCTCCCCGCCAGGCCGCAGACGTCTACCGTTTTGCCTAGACTGGAACAGCAGCCGTTGCTGCGTCCAACAGTCACCCATGGGTCCCGCTGCTGCATATGCCATGCTGAAAACAGCGATAGCGGCAGTTGCTGCATTATCTGCAGCGGTTCGGCAGCGCTGGCCCTGCGATGCCTTGCGGCAGGCAATACGGCGGAGCCTCTCCTGGCTATATACGACGCTCTTGGAATACTCACAGCGTACCAGCTTCAGTGCCCGGCAAACCAGCAGCAGCAGCAGCATCGGCATTATGATGTTGTAGCTCTATGGCAGCTTGATCTCACGGATTTTTGCGACAGGCCACCTCAGCAAATTCGCTTTGTGGGTTGTGCGTGGCTGTTGCTACTGTTGGTGCAGTCCGGTGACTTGCTGCTTCTGCGCTTGACTATGCCAGGATCGGGACATGTTCATCACCACAGAACGCATCATATTCCGCAGCTTACTGTGGAGGCTTCCGCCATGATCGCTGAGGGCGTTACTGGCTTGTGGGTGGGTGCTGAGGCTCAGCTACGACATCACTTCTTGCTGCCGTCCGCACGCCTTTGTGTACTTCCTTCACGACAGCAAAATCACAAGAACCAGCAGCAACAAAGGGTTCAGGAAGAGTCCGAGCATATAGCTGAGGGAGTGGTTGCATGCTGCTGCACCTGCTCGGGTTCACTGAGGCTACCAGCACAAGCAGCTAAACACGCAGAACAGAAGAAGGAGGTGCTGCAGGAGTACCAGGATGAGCATGCATCGTGCAGCCCGACCTCAGTTAAAATGCACAACAGCATTGATAGTACGCACCTTGGTTTGGCATCAGTCCCGGCAGACGGGTTACCTAAAACCAGAGCAACTAGGTGGAGTAGTAGAAAATGTGCGAAAGGCGCTGACAGTGAAACAATGAATGCCCTGGAATGGCCTCTGACGATCATGAAACATAGAGGGAAGCCATCTGCAGCAACTTGCCATGTTCCACATCCAGAGACCTTTTACACCAAAGAAACAGCAGTTATTTCAACAGTTGCACCTGAATACTGTTCCGCTTCCCGACGGCGTGTGTTGAGCAGTCCTGCGGTGCACCTGGGGCCTCTGCTGGAAAGACTTGTCGTTTTCCCTCGACCTGCTGCAGCTATTCCGCTCGTGTCTGCGTGTGGCACCGGCAGCAGCAGCCACGGAGTAAGGCGCCAGCAGAAGCCGGAACAAGATCACCTTATGCACTTAGTGAGGGAAGGCTACGCTCCTCTGTCACTGCCTGTCCTTGCAGCTGAGCAACCTTGCAGGACCGCAGATGCAACGGATAAGGCTGGGAAAGCCGCCGGAAACGTATTGAAAGGTAGCGGTGGATCATCAGCAGCGAACACTAAGGGCCAGCACCCTAGAGCTCGACCCAAAATCTTTTGGGCAGCGGGGCGCCGGCAACTTTCAGACGACTTTGAAAAAAAGTTCAAGATGCGCTGCAGGTTAGGACTGCGTTTTTTCCACCGGACATTTTTTGGACCACCGGACAAGCAATTTGCACTTTTACATGTAGTACAGAGCTCACAAAGGCGTAGATGTACACATGTAATGTTGCAGCATCTGTGTATAACGCTGGAGTGACTTTTTTACCTGCCTCCAAGCGTCTTCTTTTCTGCGCAGCCTTGAGGCATACGCCTGTGGTGCATCATGCGCTGTGCCATCGTCTGCTTCATCAGAAGGGACAGAAGCACAAACAGCCGTTGCGGCAAAGCCTTCAACACCTCCGGAAGCTTTTGCAGCTGCTGAACGTAAAAAAGCTGCAAATTACCGCTCGGAAGGGTCCTTCTCTGACGCGGATGGCTGCATATCCAGCGGGTTTGACTCCTCTTCTGCAATTAATGGTCCTATTGTTACGCCACAACCATGGGAAGCTCGAGCCGACAGTAAGGCTCTTTAGTTGTTACCTGGAACTGTCGTCTCAGTGCTCGCTTGCGGGCAGCCCCTTAGCGGCTGTTTTAGTACGTCCATCAGGCTGACTCTGAGGAACTGAGACCTGCAGAGATCGTTTTGGGGTAGAAGAGTCACTTGAATTTCATTCACATCAGATTCGAACTGTGTACCTAATGGCGAATGCGCTTCAGAGTGTGACGTCTGCTGCTGTTGCGTTGCCGGCTGGCACATCTGGGCGCAAACAGCGGCAGGGCTTTTGCTCGCCTCCGTCAGTTTTCACTATTCCGGCACCGCAGAGGGAGCAGCGGCGGGGAATCTTTCACCGGAGCGCCTCGTAGCTGCGACTGACGTGCGCGTGAGATCTGCTCTGGTGCTGCCTGTGGAGGCGCGGCCTCAGCCTTTAAACATCACTGGAATTATTGGGGAGGTACGAAGTATGGCAATTTTAACCGTATTGGGTTTTGCCGTCCTCACGTCCACTTTTTTTCTAGCATATGCGTGAAAGCTAATATGGTTGAGTACTGGTGCGGTGAAGCATCACGTTTGCAGCCAGTTCATTTGCTTGAGTGAACCGTACGTTGCTTTTTTTTGTGGTTTCAACGAACTCCCCGCCAGATTCTTCAACTTTGCTGCCAACATCGTAGGTTTAATCATTTGTTCGGTATCTTGTTTGTTCAGCTGGGAGTGGCCATAGCGTGTGCTCCCAGCCGTGAAGCTGCGCTGGGATTTCCTTCGCATAAACATCCGGTTACGCAGATACGTCTCCTGCTGCAGCCCTGTACTCATACACTGCTGCAAAGGCAGGTGCTAGCTGCTGCTGCGTATACTCCCACGGGTGGCATGGCACCTGTGATGCCTCTTGGAGGCTGCTCGGCGGATGCTTCTGCAGATGAGCCTTCTCCAAGGTTGAACAGCTACGGAGAAAACGCCATTGACATCAGAGGGAGAGCTGATGCCAGCAGCAGCTGCAGGCGGCTCTTCATATGTGTCGCAGAGCTGCTTCGCGAACTCTTGGCGTCTCCCTTTGCGCATCATTTGTTGGAATTGTGTCAGTTTAGCCTCTTAATGCGCTGTATTTCTACCTACTTGAAAGCAGCTAAGCTGAAGCGTTTGCAACTGCGCCCACACAAAGTTCACTTGCAGACTTCGCTTTACCCAAGTGCATCTGCTGATGTGCGGGTCGTCAGCGGCATTCCTTCCTCGGCCATTGAGGGCATATGCGACAAGGTTCGGGAATCTGCTGCAGCAGCTCTTAAAAATTCGTCGGAAGGTGTCGCACTGCAGTGGTTGTTGCAGCTGCTGCAGCGGAAAGCCCCGCAGCTCTTTGTTGCTACGCTTGTTTTCTGCATGAGGAAAACAGAGCCCCTTGTGTCCCCAGCAGTCCTAGAGTCTTTGTTGCAGGAGCAGCTGCCTCCTGCGGATCCTGTAACCCTGTTTTGCTCATGCCTGGAAATCGGGCTTCTGCACACAGCTGCACTTTACTTGCTGCCAATCCAAATTGCTGAAGGTCCACTGCAGGTGCTGCTTTCATTTTCTCATTTGGTGCCTTTTGCAGTTGTTAGCCCTGGAATGGGCTGGGTGTAGTTTGGGCATCTCCCAACCGCGATATATCAACCCACACACCTTCGTGTGCCCCATGTGTTTGGTGATTTGTTTGTTTGCTCACAGGTGCGGTGTCGCCGGGTGCTTCCGCTTCTCCGCGCCGCCCTAGCAGCTGGAGATTTTCATTTAGTTCGTAGGCTGCTGCATTTCTTTTGGGCATTGTTTGCCGAAAAGCATCAGGTACGCTCCGATAGCAGACGGGGCAAGACACAACGGCACCTTTCGCCACAGGCTGCATGCGCAAGTTCAAACGAGGACGTTCTGGAGCGAGCTCAAAAGCTTCAACCTCGGAACCACCAACAAAGCCGAAATCGCCAAAAGAACGGAAGACGAATGCACCAGAACCTGTCAGAACTACAGTCGTTTCTTTGGAGGCCACTACAAGAAGAAATTCGTCTGAACATTACTGGTACACAAAATACAGGAGATGGTGTTGAAGAAAGCTCATTAATTGATCTGTGGCTTTGTCGAGTACCTGAGGGGTTACCACCAGTGGATCGCCTAACAGCTGCACGAGTATATCGAGAAGTTGAGGTTGCAGTAACCTTTGCTGCATCTTCACTACTCCGACAGCATAAATGGCTCCAACTGTTTGACTTTGCGACCACTCTGGCGCTTGATCTTCCGGCTTGGCTGCGTAACCGTAGCAGCGATTTGTTGGAGCTCTCTTGCGAGCCAAATAAGGAAATTGGCAAGCAAAAGAGTGTATCAGCAGACATTTGGATTGTCACTTCGACAGCGGAAACTGCAGATGTGCACGGATATGCAAAAGGGGGAAAAACGGCGGATACTGATGTCTCCATTCGTCTACCCCAGATGCTACCGCGTACATTCACTGCAGCCGTATCATCTTTTGCAGAGCAGCTGTGCGTCGGCCGTGCAGCTATTCCCTTGCATCTGAGAAAACCTACTGAGCACAACAGGAGACCTCTGGAAGAACAACGCAGCCAGCAGTATTTTCTTGCCGAGCACAAGCCGCAGCCGGCACCATTTGGTTCGGCGGTATTAAGCGCAACCTTTACTCAGTCGGGAACATCTCCATCATCCCTTTTTCCACGATTGTGCAGCATGGGGAACAGGCAGGAGCAGGCAACAACTGAGATTGCTCGATATTTGGCACGTGTTTTGTTACTTTCGGGATACCCAGCGTACACCCTAGCGCTGGCCTCAGCCGTACGCGATCAAAAAGCAATAGCGCAAATAATCAAGTGGTATCCTGAACTGCGTCGCCACTTGTCACTAGCAGGTTACCTGCATGGTACGGCAAATCTGAGTGGGTGCTGATACCGTTGGCCGGGATGGAAACAAAGATATGAGTAAGCAAAGCAACAGCGCCATCAGTAAGACGACCCCATCTGCGTATAAACCGCATTTGGCACCGCATAGGAAACAACGTTTGTCTAGCCTTCGTTGATAGAAGAGCCTGTTTTTTGATGCAGGCGCAGTTCGGCGAGGGGGGACGCATCTGACAACGTGTTTTCTTCCATATTGATAGTTGGGCCTGTATTGGAAATCAATCAGCTTTGCCTTCTACAAGTAGAAATGACTGCACTTTTGCTTTTGCGCGTCTTGCGCAGCTGTTTTGTAGATGTGTGCAAATTGAACCTCTTACTTTCGCTTGCTTTGTTTCGCAAAATTGTGCGTTATGCTATTCGACACAGCTATACTCAAGAGATATCGAAAATGGCAAGGCAGCTAACCAACAGTGTCCGCGCCGCGCTAAACTTTTAAACCGTATGTATTGGAAGCAGTTCGGCAAACGGGTGCTAGCATCTCTGAAGCCTTTAAAAAAGTATATTTGTTACGTGTCAGGTGCTGTGCCGAGGACGTGAGCTGCATATTACTAGTGGTGTATCTCTTCACTGTGAGCATGCTCCCGTACCCAGAAATTTGCGTACAACCGGTAGAACGAGAAACCGTATAGATTCGTCTCATAATTCCTGTTCAACATCCGTGTAGGCAGGCACATATTATGCCTGAGGATTTTGAAAACACGACGTAGTCAGCTTTGAGTTCGGATGCTCCGAAAGTTCGGGCACAACGCATGAAAATTTTGAAAGCGTTGGCAGCCCTAAGAATTCGGGCCCACCTTGCAGTTTCACAGCGTACTGCGTCTTTAGAGCGACTGCGTGTATGAAGTCTTCATGCACTTTTAGTTTACTTGATAGTGTTCCGATGTATGGTGACGAGCCTCCTGATTTGTCGTCTGAGAGATCACATCTACTGTATACGTCTGAGGCAGAATGTTACGTAGGAGACCAAAAATCAAGCTGACGGACCGGTAGGGTTTTGCATCCACTGATTCGCCTTTCAACGTAGACTGGAATTCGAATTATTTGTGTGGTCCGGCAAGACGCCGGCCCGCCCGAATTGCGCCAGGGTGGGATTTATATTACAAAAATGGCTATACCATAGCATCAATCTGCCTTACGCACCATCTCAAGACTCCTCCCAAGATTATGGGGCCCTTGCAGCGGTTCATTTGTACTTTTGCCTACTGCTTGTGCAAGAACAGCTCGAATATCACAGCTCATGGCTGCCCAAGCTTGTTTTGCGCTTAAATGACTTTTTGCCTCTTGGAAGCCAATGGTCCCTGTCAAACTACCCAAAGCCCAAATGGTTGGATTGCCGTTTTAGATATTTTCAAAGCCGTTATTCCTATCGGAGGAGTATTCATGTATCCAAAGAAACTATTTATTCTCAAATATTCGGCGCATTTTTTCTAAGAGCCTAGAATGGTTTTTCGCAGTGAGCTCTGTGGCGTACGCTTACTTCGGAGATAGTTGCTGTCCCAGCTCGTTCCCGCTCCGTGTCCCAGATTGTAGTGCGCGGCACAACACTGTTGCGTCGGAACGACGCCCAACGGTTGTGGAATAAAATATTACCCAACACGCGTAATTAGTGAAACATCGGCTAAAGAGATATGGTTTTTCTTGCAGATTAGGCCTAGGGTTATCTGTAGATAGGCCAGGGTGTAGGACTGGCAGTCTCGCCAATGTCGCAGGCGTATACGCAGTCACCATGAAACACCGGCGTTGCCACAGAGAAAGAACAGCGGTACAAATAATTAGCGCACTCCTTTTACATTTTACTGCGTTTTGGTGCTATTATCAATCTGTAGCCAGGGTATCCATGTAGAGGATACGTTAGGACTAGCTCCCCACACTTGGTGCCGTTCCTGGAAATATGTGGTTCTATACTCTCTAAAGCCCTATAAAAGTAGAAAAAGTAACCGTATAGATGCATGGGATCCAGATTTTTGCAGTGCGTGAATCGTGTAGCTGTGCGCCTTCGGAACAGAAGATTGCCAGGCGCTCTTTCCACAAGCTTTCCCCAAGAATGTCCCATATACGAGAACCCGATCAAGCAGGGAAGCCAGCAGATCTTATATCGGCGATACCAGATCACCAAGATTCTGGCACGCCTCCACAGAGAGGTGCTCCGTACAAGACCGGAATTAAAGCCGAATTAAAACCCCCGCTGCAGGACTGAACGAAGAAGATCGCCCGGTTGAAGCGAGAGGTAGGGACCTTATGTTACAAATGAGTGTGGCAAAGCAGACGCCCACGGTTCTGCAGCTAATGGTAGGAAGAAATGAAGGCAACATGCAGAGCTGCCTACACCTTATGGAGACCTGGTTTACACCAGTGCAGGCCTCCTCCCCACAGGGCCTAGGAGGCGAGCACCCCGAGTCGGGCGGATTTGAGGATAACAGATTTTGGGAAAACTAAGAATAACTGTATTTCGATATATATAGGCTACTGTTTCAAGGAAATGGGCCAATGTTAGGTGCCGATCTTAGGCCCCTGCTCGAGGGGGCAGGTAGCAGCGTAGACGGAACAGGGTTTAGGGTTTAGGGTTTAGGGTTTGGGGCGCTAGAAGGGGGGTCTGGGTTGGAGCATGGGGCGGGGTGAGTGGTGATGAGGTAGGGTTTAGGGTTTCGGGAATAACTGCGAGGGTTTCGAGGAGCGGCACATGCTAGGGTTTAGGGTTTAGGGCTTGGGGTGAAGTCGCAGCAGTAGGCGCTGCGCACTACACCCACACCGCCACATTTCTTGCATATTTCCCCCGGACGTTTGGTACGTTCCCCTTTGCTGGGGCAGACGTGTGCCGGATGTCCGCGACCCTGACACTCAAAGCAATTCGCGTGGGTTCCCCCAGGTCGATTTTCAATTTCCTGGCGCTGACGGGGTCCATTTGCTTAGGTAGCAGCCCTAATGGCTCGACTGGTCCTTTCTCGGAGTTCCAGCACACTCTGCTTGGGCTCGTAGAGGCGTGCTGCGGCTGTCGCCGCTTGTTCCAACGACTGATATTTCACCTGTCCGTTATTGGTTAGTAGAAGATGGAGGTCTGTAGGTAGCCCGGTGCAGTGATAGTTAGCGAGTTCGTCGGGAGCAAGACCCAAACCACGCTCCGCTACAGCCGCAAACCGGCCCGTGTATTCCTTCGGGTTACCATTCTACCGTACTTTAGCCAACTCCGTTAACAATTGACTCTGCAACATTGTTTTGTCAAACCGCTCCAAAAGCCTGCGCTGTACTGTCGCCCAGTTGCTTAGGTCGATAGTTCTCCGTAGATGCATCCAATACGTTAGAGCCGGGCCCACAAGGTGGTCAATAAGTGCATTTCCCCACTCGCGCGGTTCCAATCCCATCTGCGTGTACCGGCGCTCGATGCGCAGCAGAAAGGCCTCCATAGTGCGGCCGTCTTCTGGTAGTATGGGAAACGTTGCGTCCAATTCCACTGTGCCCCCTATAACAGTTCTTATCACACTCATAGCGGACTGGAATTGGTCCCACGTGACGAAGGGACTGTCCCCTGGCACAACACTGGTCATAGGTATCACGTGCGGGGGCGCCTCCTTATGTCCATGAGGCCGCTCTGCCACGGTGGGCTTCGGAGTAGCATGGCGATGATGGGCTGGCGTCCCGCTCGGCATTTTGCTTACTGACATTGTAGAAGTCTCCTGCGGTGTGGGGCCGAAAACGTGTCTGTTGCGGAGACGCATCCCTTACCAAGCGAAGACAGCTAAGCGCGAACCATTAAAACGAAGTCTTTCTACTCCCAAGTCCGGGAATAACAAAGATTTCTATCCCGGAGCAGCCCCCAAATGTAGTACACAGCGCCTACTGCTGCGACTACGCTGCTACCTGCCCCTCGAGCAGGGCCTATGATCGGCACCTAACGTTGGCCCATTTCCTTGAGACAGTAGCTTATATATATCGAAATACAGTTATTCTTAAGTTTCCAAAATCTATTGTCGTTCAATTCGCCCCACTCGGGGTGCTCGCCTCCTAGGCCCTGTGGGGAGGAGGCCTCCACTGGTGACGGCGCCATCGCCAGCCCCAGTCTCCACGCACTTCCAGGCACCTCTAGTGTATGTATGTTAATTCGCAGACAAATTGCCTTACTTTGATCGTAGTAGGAGGGTCCTGTCCTCCTCCAGTGTTGCGACCCCTTGTAGGTCGCTAGCTAGCCATCTTCTATAGGTCACCAGCAAGCCCTATTGTAGTGCCTGTGCACTGCACCCAGAGGGCCCCTCGGGGGACCCTAGGAGGCCACTTGGGGTCCCCAGGGAGACCCTAGGGGGCCCCAGGAGGCCCCTATGCGGCCTCTAGGGGGCCCTAGGGGGCGTCAAGGGGGCCCCAGGGGGCCCCTAGGAGGCCTTTAGGAGGCCCCTAAGAGACCCCTAGGGGGCCCCTAGGGGGCCTCTAATCTTGCATTTCCTAGTAATCTGGGGGTTGTTGAGGCACGCAAGACGCTTTGAGAAGTTCCTAGGCCTTTCTCTCGCTCTGGGCACAACCCGCAGGCCGGAAACCCTAAACCCGAAACCCTAAACCCTAAACCCTCTACCTTAGCCCGTAAACCCTAGACCCTAAACCCTCTCCCGCACCCCCTAAGCCCTAAATCCTAAACCCTGCTTGCAACACGTGGGGTCCCTACCTCCTTGCGAGCTCCTCACAGCAGGAAATAGCGGGAGGGGCCCCGGAGGCGTCGGGGGCCCCGGGGGGCCCCTGAGGCCTCCGGGGCTGCGTACCGCATACGCCCATGGCATTAGTTTCAGAAGGGAATGGAGACTGAAAAGGCAGAAATGATGTGTTCTGGGTAGGCTGGCTCAGTCCGGCAAGGAAGGAAGTTGTAGTGCGCAGACACTACAATGGGGCTTGCTCGTGACCTATAGAGGATAGCTAACTGATGACCTATAAACGGTTAAGAGGTTGAGACGCGGATTGAGCGCTGTAACCTCTTCCTAGTGAATTAGAAACGCAATTTATCAACAAATTAACATGTATAAACTAGGAATGGCTGCGAATTCTCTATGATTGGGGCTGCCGACAACGCCTGCACCGGTGCGCATCACATCCTCACCGGACCAGCAAAGCAAGAACGATAAAAAACGACATAAATGAGAAATATGGTTTTCGGAACTTGAAACAAACGAACCTTTTAATTAATTAGTAGATGCTACGCTACAGATGCGTCAGTAATAGGGATGATTTCATTGGATAGCAGAGTTCAGGGTTGTGCAGCAACGTAGACGCTGTTGAGAGCGCAGTGTACTACACCATCAGTGCCGTTTTCTATTCAAGCAATTGCCGCGTTTGCACTTGGTGCGTAAAAGCGTACTTGAGGTGGCCTGCTACAGAGGAAATGTCTGGAGAAACACAGCAACTGCTGAAAGGGGACAGCAGAACGACATACCCCAGAAATAGCCTTCATACGATTATAATTTAGAATATGCAGACTGGCATTATAACTAGAAATGATTACCGTGCACAGGGTCCCAGTCTTCTAGCAGCCAGGCCCAGCGTGCTCTGCAGGTAGACCCGGATTTGGGGGCAGGCAAGAAGCCATAAAGCTGCGTGATCTTCAGTGAGTACTAATATGCAGTGAAACTAGCTGGAGAGATGCATAGGAGCCAGTATGGGTTTAGTTCACACCAAAGCGCAAATAACAGCGGTTCGGCGAACACTAGCAAAAGGGAACTGACAAGTGCAAAATCAATTATGAGAATGGGCTAAACACTTTCCGTTTGCCAAGCGGTGTTCATAAATTGGTACTCTTCTTCAGGCCGTGGCGAAATGCGCCTCGTCACTAACAAGCCAGGCCAAAGACGCAGCTCGTGCAGGCGCATCCAGGATGCTACATTGTGTTCTACGCATCACACTGTGTTCCATATATGTGTGCAAACCTGTTGAGGCGCAGACCTTGGCGTGGAGTAACCAAACGTGTCATTGTGTAGCGTGTATAACCAGCTTGAGCGCTAAGTTTGCTTTCACACATTAACACGAGCAAGATTTTTGCGTGTATTGTTCCTGCTGTGAGCTGCTGATGGCACTTGTGTGTAACGACTAAGCGGGATCTTATGAACTGCGCAGCTTCGACGGCCAACTATTTAGTGCGCGCTGGTAATGTAGTGTGCACAAAGCGTAGTTGCTTCAGCAATGAGAAGACTTTCATTTGGCAGTGCGGGAAGTTCTAACGAGCTCTTCGAGCCGAAGTGGTGTCTGTTGCAACTCCTGACCGCACTTCTGTGCAAAGAATTTCCCACGCGCTACAGGCAGGATGCCAGTGCCAAATTCAGCGCAAGCAGTACATCAACAAGGATGTATCCACTCCCAAAACTCGTTTCGTCACACACGGCATGGGGAGCCTGTGTCCCTTAGCGCTTAATCAGAATAAAGATTTCAATCCCGTAGCAGCCCCCAAATGTAGTGCGCGGCGCCTACTGCTGCGACTACGCTGTTTCCTGTCCCTCTACAGGTCTACATTCTACACCTAGATTAGCCCCATTTCTCGGTCTCTGCCGCTTTATTCCGTCGAAATACGACAATTCAAGAAGTGTGTGTGTTCTCTGTCTTCGATTCGCTCCCTTCTCGGAGCTAACCCCCAAGACCCTAGAGGGGGAGGTCGCATTGGTGCCGGCGATATTGCCAGCCCCAGTCTCCACACGATTTCCGCACAATTCACGTTTTTCACTAGAACTCACTAACGGTTTTTCTTATTTTTTCATGTATTGGGGGGGGTCCTGTCCCCCTCCAGTGTCGCGGCCCTTGCAGGTCGCTAGCTAGCTATCATCCCTAGGACACTAGTCAGCCCCATTGTAGTGTCTCAGCACTACAACTTCCCCCCTTGCCGGACTGAAGAGACCTGTCCCAAACGCATTATTTTTGCTTTTGCAATCTCTGTGCTTTCCAAAGCTGCCGTGGTGAGCGCGCGCGGTGCGCAGCGCTCCCTCCCCCCTCCTCATTGAGGGGGTGCTCGTGCTGGAGGAGCTGGAACGTGGCGGATCCGTACTTCTACGCTTCGGAAGAACCCAAGTTGTTTCGAGACTGAAGAAGTCTTCGTTGGCGGCGGCGCCAAGTGCGAAGCAAAGCCGGGCAGCCAGTAAGGTGATGTGCTGGCTCCCATGTGGCGTGATCTTCAGGGGCTCCGCGCCACTTCACGAGGCACTGGGCTGCATCTCCAGAGCCGCGTTGGTCCATAATATAGTCGACTTTGTATTCCACTGTGAGATTTCATGCTGCATCGTGGATAGGAGGCCAGGCAGCATCGGCTGCCGAGGAAACCAAAGCGGGAGGGCGCGGGCGGTGAGGAACTAGCTGCGAAACGTGGAAAACGTCATGGCATTCATACGTGGGAGGCAGAGCGAGACGGTAAGCGACGGTTCCTATCCGTTCGATGACTTCGAAGGGTCCACGGTAACGGGGCTCGAACTTAGGGCAGCTGGTGAAAGGCGGTAGGTGCTTGCTGCTGAGCCAGACCTTGTCGCCCACCGCGTACTCCACTGCTCGGCGCTTCGTGTCTGCGTAATACTTCTGCTGCCATTTTGCTTTCAGGATGTGACTCTGTGCCCTGTCGCAGAGCTGTCGGAAGAGCTTAGTCATCGGGGGAGTGAATGTAGGAGCTAGCGCGCCTACGATATCAAGGTCCGCAGCCGTCAACGGGTTCTCGCCGATCATGACCTCGAAAGGAGAGAGCTCAGTGGATGAATGGCTTGTTGTGTTGTAGGCAAGTTCCAAGGCCGGAAGCAAACGCTCCCATTCGCGTTCGTCAGGTTTGATATAGGTACGAAGCATCTGCTCCAATGTGCGGTTCACTCGTTCAGTCTGGCCGTCGCTTTGGGGATGGTAGGTCGAGGACATGCACCGTTTGATGTTAAAGAGGCGGCAGAGCTGATTCCACAGATCCGACTGGAAACGGGGGTCTCGGTCCGATATAAGCGCCTCTGGAAATCCATGGTAGCGGATAAGGCGGTCTGCGAGGAGCTCCACGGTGTCTGCTGCTGTGAAAGATTTCTTTGCAGGAACGAAATGAGCCATCTTGCTGAGGGAATCGACCATGACAAGGATCGAGTCGTGCCCTGTCGTTGTAAGGGGAAGATCTGTGATGAAATCGAGGCTCACGTGAGCCCATCGACGAGAAGGGATGAGCAACTGTTGAAGAAGGCCTGCAGGTTTCTGGTTAATGGATTTTGAAGCGCGACAGTGGGTGCATGACTCAACATAAGCGGTGGTATAGGCACGCATTCCAGGCCAGTAGTAGTGCTTGCTGAGGGCCGCAAAGGTCTTTTTCTGGCCTCGATGGCCAGCTGTGACATGGTCGTGATGCGAATGCAGAACGTGAGTAAGGAACTCAGGGAATTGTGGGACGCAGATGCGCCACAGTCCATGAACGCGGATGTGCAGGTAAGGCTCTACGTGGCGAAAGGTAGATTGGCGGTGACAGAACTCGATCTGCAGAGCTTCTCCTGGTTGGTTTGCTGCGGCTTCGTAGGGAACTCGAAAAACAGGGCACTTCGAGTACGCTTGCGGCCAATGGCGCGCGTCAGGGGGACCAGCGGGTGCCTTCGTTGTAAGTGTAGGAGGTTCCGGCTCTGGGTTGGGTTCCTGCGGCGCAGGGGGAGGCGCAGACTGCGTGCTGTGTCGTCGAGGGCGGCGCGGGCGAATTCCGGCGAGCTCGCGATAGTTGGGAGGCGGACCGCGAGAGCGGGAAGCCGCGCTCGCTTCTCCTGTTGCGAGCATCAGCGGTGCCGATGGTGTGTCGTGCGAGCAGGTGTTAGAGAGGCCGGGACGGCGAGACAAGGCGTCGGCAACTTGATTGCGCGCTCCCTGAACATACGTGATGTGCAAATCCGGGAACTCTTCAAGGAAGTCTAGCCACCGGGCGGTGCGTCCGCGCAGAGGCTTCGATGCTTGGAGTCGTTGGAGATGGGTTAGAGCTTGATGATCAGTGAAAGCCGTCACCTTGGAGACACGGAGCAAGTGCGACCACTTGTCCAGCGCCGTGACCAACGCAAAGAGTTCCTGATCGTAGATAGAGTATCTCTGTTGCGTGGAGTCCATGACTTGACTGAGGAAGCCGATGGGTTTACCGTCCTGTTCAAGAACTGCTCCGACTGCGTAACCAGAGGCATCTGTGTATAACTCGAAGGGCTTCGTCGTGTCGGGGACCTGTAAGGTAGTGAAGTCTATTAAGCGCTGTTTGAGCTGCCGCATCGCTTGCGCGTGAAGCTCTGTCCATTTGAAACTGACGTCTTTACGCGTTAGATCAACCAGCGGCCGAGCAACGTCGACATAGTCTGGTCCCATGAACATGCGACAGTAATTTATGGTACCGAGAAACTGGCGCACTTGCGTTTCGTTCTCCGGCACCTCCGGCCAAAGCCGGAT
>NW_013542676.1:17346-18276 GCF_000499545.2 Eimeria tenella
GGTCTGCTACGCAAAGGCCAAGCTAGCCACGATCACGAGACTAAGGTCACCCTATTTCATCGTTAGGAAACTAGCGTCATTATTTGTGGCATTTGATTATCTGGTGTCCACAATTGAGGTCCTAGGAGACCAAATGGACGTTGGGAGCTGGTGGGAACCGTTCGCACAGAGCTTTGTTACAGATTTTGCCTTTCCTGCTTCGAGCATGCGTACCCAGAAAGCACGGGAAAGAATTAGATTGGCTAATCGCCTGAGCGCCGCATTATCGATTTACAAAAAGGGGATACGCCCGCCACTTGAAGAGATTGTTGACTTGAAGCGTATACTTTTCAGGAAAGTACGGGAATATACCCAGTTCAGGCATCCTCTGTGGCTTCTTTGGATACATGATGACACATACCCAGCTTGGTTAGGCAACGATGCAAAAGATCGAACCAATAATGGGGGCGGCGGCTGACTGGTTCCGCGAAGCAGCACGACGCTCAATTCGCCATCTCTTCGGCTGAAAACCAATCGTGCTTTTCACAGCGGAGCCCCGATCGCCTAGCTGCAAACTTTGCTAAACAGCAGCTCAATGCTTTTCTTTTGCTGCGTCTTCTGTAGTCTGCAGCGGCCACTATGCATGTTGCAGGCGCAGCGGACATGCTAGTCCAGGCGCGCACGCCAACAGTGATTTTTTCCTTAGTGCAACGCGGTCGCACGCCGAATCCTCTCCCCATTAAAGTCGCTATACGCTCGTTTTCGATGCGGCACGGGCTCGGTTGAGCTTAAGGAAAAGGCAGGGAAGCTTTGGGAGAGCATGCGATAGCGGGGATGCCTTTGTGCTGAAATGCATAACTCACTCAGCAGTAGCTGAGTGAGCAATGCATTTCGTGAGAGCTAATAGCTACTGCTATTAGTTCTCACGGCGATGTTGCGCCGTGAGAACTA
>NW_013542676.1:18376-203032 GCF_000499545.2 Eimeria tenella
GCCGTGAGAACTAATAGCAGTAGCTATTAGTTCTCACGGCGCAAGATCTGGGAGGCGGGCATGATACCTCGAGTATCCATTTTTGCTGGGGTGCAGAGCGCTGGTTGCCATATCCAACCGCTGGTGCAGAGGCAAGCACAGATGCTCTACCTTGCGTGGTCTGCTTCTGTGCTTACTGTCGAATTCAACGTGCGTTATCAAGACTGTGCTTTTCTGTGCCTTTCTTCTTTGCAACAAAAACGCTCGATCGTGGCTCTGCAGAAAGCTTAGTGTTGATGGTTCAGGATTGCAAGGGCCGCAATCACTTAGTTCTAATATTCGCCTTCCTCACAGGTAGAATTCACTTTGTTCACTCATGCTTATCGCACTGCACTCCTAACGCGAGTACGTCGGAATGCTATGCTTTTTAAATTACATATTGTACCACTATTAACATTGCAGTAGGCTACCTGCGAGCAGCTGCTGCTGCCAAGCCTGCAAGCAGCCTACGCGCTCAGTGTTCCACGAGATGAATCGCAGGGTTCCTGGCCAAAAGCCCGCAGAGTTATTGGATTGGGTCCAGCCGTAACAGAAGCAGACAGGGCCGGATTATTCGCGCAGATTCATTTGCTGCTTTCGAAAGCCTACCTGCATCACTTGCCCAGCAGCGCTGAGTCGCAACGCCAGCAAACATCTTGTGTGTTTCTGAATTTTGAAGTCGCCCCCTTACCGTTCACCTTTTTTCTATTAAGGGTACAGCACAACATGCGATAGGTCCTGCAAACACACTGTATAAGGATGAGCCCGATTCTACTTCTCCGTTTACTTGTCCTACCTTCTGATCGGGTTAGTTTTGCGAGGAGGTTTGACGTACACTTCTGGCCCTCAGAGTCATCACTTTGACAGCTTTTCCTGTGCAAATCAATACCTTCAACTGCCGAGCAAGTGCTTTGTGCTACTGCAAGTGTCTCCAACCTAGCTGAATCGCCCTCGTGCAGTGATCTGTCGGTCCATACCAGCAGCACTTTAGCATCCGTGAACCACTGCAGACGAGCATGTGATAGAAAACCTGCAGGCACTCTTCTTAACTTCTGGGTAACCCTGACCTGGTGCTCAAGGCCAAAGTCTTCCCAGAGCGCATGGGCAATCAACGTGACCCTGCAAAGTGTCAAGACAACTGCAATCGTAGTCTCCAGCGCTTGGCATGCGGATCGTAGCCTCAAGCAACTGCCGAACGTGCGCCCTTCCAAGCCACAGCATTGATGAGTTCTAGGACTCATCCTTGGACCGCGCGGCACATTAAACATCCTGAAACGCAAGGACGATCTTTTTCTGTACAAAGACAGAAGATGCGCTCAAGGCATCATGGCAGTATGTGGCAAGCGCCTTATAAGCAAGTTACCTAGAGTAGGGCCAAGCCGTCCATCCTGTAGGTGATGAGCTCCCTACTGACGGTGATCGCTAACACTGACTGCAGCCAAACCACTGATTTCTCAAATCGATAAAGGACTCTGTACTGAGAGCTATGTGGCAACTAAGAATAGCGTTTGGCACGGCATACTGACAAAATAACCTACCAGATGCTGCCTACTTGGCAAACCGCGAGTACGTCACAGCAGCACACGTGTCCGTGTTTCTGCTCATTACTGTTGCAATCTCCCGTATACCTCCCAGTGGTGCAAAACTGCAATAAGCTGATATCAGTGCTGCAGGAACTTTATATAGGCGACAAAAATATGCCATTTCTGCCTCCGCATACAAGAAGTAAAGTGGCAGCTGGACTGTGATGGCAAGCCCACGCTGCTTCGCCAGTATGAGCATCTTCTTTGCTCCCATTTGGTGCACAAAAGCTGCTGCAGGATCATCGAATATATTATAGTAAATTTCGAAGTGCGACGTGCACTGCTCGTTCGAAAACGCTGCCGAAATTACTTGGAAAACTCCGCCCCCAATCTTCTGCTATACGAAAGCACTAGGAGGCAGATGACATAAACTCGACGTCATCTGCGACCCAAAGGTCCCATAACGGGTTCTGAAACTGACAGTGCGTGTTTAGCTTTGTAAATATGAGTCGTTTTAATTCAATAACTTCATCGCGTGGGGGGCGTTGTCCTGCCTTGTAGATATTCAGAGCAGCAGTCAACCGACGAACTATCTTCTTCAGCGCAGCTGATGCGTTGCCAACAGATTTCCCACTGCTAGCAGGAATTTCTAGATACAGCTGCTGCACAAACAGGTCCCACCAATTTTTGGCATCCATTTTCTCCCCAAGCAGCTCGACAGTGCAAACAAGGTAATCAAGTGCAACAATTATCGAGGCCATTTTTCTGGCAAGGTGGAATGGAGCCGGCCGCATGTGGGTCCAGGCTAACTTGATTCTTGCGTAGCTGGCCAAACGCTCAGCTGTACTTAGCAGCTCCTCCACATCTTCAGCGTTTAGTGCAGGCTTGAGAAACAAGTCACGCATTGCCGTGTATAACTTCATTGGACTAGTCTCACGGACGCACATTGACAAAGCAAACTCCCGACGAAAGGACCTGCGCACATTCTTCGGATCTACTACAGGCAGCCTCACATATGGATGCATAAGCATATCTCTAGTTTCTGTGCGAGACTTTGGCAACTCGTCGGTTCCAGCCGTGAATCCTTCCGAGCGGTGCTCTGTAGAGGCAGCAGCGCGCTCTTCCGGAAGAGCTTCCTCTCCGTCTTTCCCATGGGCCGCAAATGGGCCTGTTAGAACGGCGGACTCCACATCAGAGCCGCAATCAGTTCCGCCTAGATGCTTCAAAGAGGGTACCTCCACTGCTGAAGAGGATGTCTGCTCAGCCGTCGCAACGTCAGAAGCGGCTGCCCTCACGGTGATATCTTGTAGCGTGGGCTCCTCTGCGGCTACTTCGTAAAGGCTTTCCAGGGTACCGTGTGGAGTGAGGCCTCTGAAACTCTCTTCCATACTGCCTTTTGCATGCAGAATGCAACCAACCGACTTGTTGTCACTCTGCAAGGGTGTCGGAGATGCAGAAGAAGGCTGCATCCAATGCCACGCACGCGGAAATTGCTGCAAGGCAGACGGCCCAGAATCATCGACGGGAAATTGATTGGTTTCTCCCGTTTCGGGGTTTACCTCTGTTCCGTCCTCAAACAATAGCTGCGGGATAGACATCAGCCAAGCATCAGGAGCTAATGCATCGAGCAGAGGAATACTTGTCTCGTCATCGGGCAAGGTGTAGGAGATGGCATTAGGAGGCAAGTGTTGCTGCGGCATGGCATGCGGTGAAGCCATAATTCCACGAAACATGCCTTCGCTCCCAGTCTCATCGACGCCGTACTGTCCAACAAAAGAGCATGCAGGCCGCTCATCTGAATGCCACGATGTCGCACCTTCACTCTGTTCTCCGTAATGCAGGTTGGCCCACCAGCGTTCATCTCCTCTGTCAGACGCATTTGATTCCACCGCGGCGAGTCCATTGGAATGACTGTGTGACTCTTCCCCCCATCGATGAAGGCTCTCATAATGCCACCCGTCAGTAAATCCGGCAGGTCCATACGACGGCACAGGCTGCCCAGACCACCTTCTACTCGGCTCTGGAGGTCCGGAAACACTGTGGTAGAGACGAAGTTCTTCTTCCAGTGAAACACACCCTTCTAGAATATCTGACAACTCCTTATCACCACCGCCGTCCGAAAGACTGCGCTGCTCTACTCCTGAGTCTGGTTTCTTGATTTGGTGGGCCAGACAGAGAGCCAAAAAAGCCAGAGTGACCGCAAGGGAAACAGCGGAGGCAAATGCCGCAGGAAAAGATGTAAAACTTGCTCGTTGCCGCCGTAGTCTCCTCCCGGGGCCAGCCCGAAGCTGACCTGAGTTTTTTGAACCCACAGAGATCTTAGTGTTACGGACAGGATGTGGTTTATGCGGCATGGAAGGTGCCAGCAATTCTTGCCACTCCCCTTCGAGTGGGTGGCGCCTTTCGGTTTGCAAGAGAGGGAGCGCTTCTGCGCTCGACGCGCAAAGACATTCAGCTGTTATTGATAGTAAGAGAGGTAATGAGTAAAGATGTAGGAGATCGTGCCTCATGGAAGTTCCCTGCGCTGGAAGCTGACTGCGTCGCATGATTTACCACTGGTCAGAATGTACCTCTTCATGAGACGGCAGTGCCAGTACAGTTTGTAATCTAATCTAGTCCTTCAAGGGAAAATTAGGTTTTTGTTGTGACCCATTCATAGGCCAAAAACTTCTGGCCCTTATGGAACCTGTTGTACAGGCCTGCACGAAGGCCAAACACAACCAGTTATTCAGGGATATCTAACACTCCATTGGCGCATGACGCTGCGGCAGCAGCTACTACCAAACAAGTAAAATGCTAAATGCCGCAAAACATATTAGACCATGTAACGCAATTGAGCTTCGCTCTGGGACACTTTGCCCACACTGCTCCACAGGGCAGGCGGCGATTGGGAGATCTGTTGAAGTGGCCAAGACACGCCAGACATCTCATTCAACGGGAAACCATGACAGAGGATCCCTATATATTTTCACCCGTTCTTAAATAATTCTATTCCGAAACATAAAAATATTAGATGCTTAAAGCATGGGCAAGTTTCGCGTTGTATCTAGAAGTACATGGCAGGTTTTGGGAAAGGCGCTTCTAGCCAAGTGAGATGATACCACCAGAAGTGGCTCAAGTGAATGGCTCGTAAGATCTTGACTTTAGTTCTAATGTTTAGTCCATGTGAGTGCAGATACTGAATTAACTTTTCCTCTGCTTACTGTCCCAGAACAAATTTGTGGCCGCTGGGCCCTGTTCTTGGCTGCGGATTGACCTAGTTTGCTCCGGCAAGACATAGCTCGTCGAATGGGCAAATCTAAGTAAGTCCTCCTTCTTTTGTTGCCTCTCTGTGTATTATTATTGTAAATAGCCCCGATCAGCTTATCAAATGCGTTTTCGAGAGGTGGGCTGTACTGTCGATAACTGTTTGTAATAGCTGTTGTGTTTGTCAATAGAATGGAGCAGCTCTGCTCTTCTAAATATAGTGATTGAATGAACTCTACGTCTCCGGCTATGCTTCTGTTTAGGATTAGTTTGGTTTTTTCTAGGGGCTCATACTCTGTCGTCACGTATAGGGCCGTGCGCTGCTGAATGAAGTTGGGAACGTGTAGTGCACAGGCAGTACAATGGGTTCCCTTGAGGCCTCTAGAGACGAAAAATGGAGGAGATCTGGTGATTCGATAAAATTGGTTTAGTTTTTACCGGGACTAACGTTCGGGCCTAGGAAGCCCGCTGTTGGCCGAGTGACGAGGCGGGTTGATTTGCCAGGCGGGGTGCCGGAGCACCGACCGAGCAAGGAGGGGTGTAGACACGGACCTCGTGCGGATGCGCTTCCCACTCAGTTACATTTTGACGGATGTGTAGCTTGGGTTTGTCCCTAACAGGGAGACTTCAAAGAAAGAAGTCAAGTTCCGAGTTTGATCATTCGAGTTCACCCGCCGGTGAAGGTTTAGATTCCATGTAGTACGGAGGCGAGAGCACAGCGTACTACAGAGCTTGTGCTTCCACTTCTGAGGTTTTCACCTGTTCTCTCCAATGCATTGCCTTTTTTGTTGCTTCCCTTAGCCCAGTCCTCATTCGCTGTTAGGTGCAAGCTTTTCGGTATTTCAAGTGTTTGCTGACAGCCTCTTTCCGAGCTTCCCCATCAGCCCGTTTAGAGGCCATGAAACCGGAGGGGCGAAGAACTCTTTCTACCTTCTAAATCGTAGATAGATTGTCTCCTATTAGTGTCTGTTGGTTATCAAGCTGGGGTCCCTCCGTCCGTACGCGGTCACTGTTTCTACTTTACCCGAAATTGGGTAGTCGGTACTCAAATGTTGCCAATATCATCGTCATCGCCTGAAGAATAGCTGTTTAAGCTCATCAAATTATTACTTTGAATTTTCCGAAGTCAGTTGCGAAAACGTAGCGGGGTCCCCTTATCTGGGAAATTTATAACAAGCTTACAGCATAGGAAAGTGCAAAAAGACGTTTCACCCTATCGGCCGACAAGAGCTCCTAGCCGTCGCTACAAAGTGTTAGGTTACCTTGATGCGCAGCGGTCTTAACAAAGTGCAGAGCGTATTTTGCATAGGGTTGTAGACAACCCTTTAGACAGACAACTTTGAGCAAAGGCTTATAAGTATCAAGATTTATTTCGTCGTTCCTATGAAGCACTGCAGAGCATCTTGCCAGCCATCGTAAATGATCGCCATGGCTCAAGGACTTTGCTTACCCAAGAATGCTGATGCAGAAGAGATTTCTGCTTAGTTAGGCCAAAATGGCTTGCACAACAGTTAGTGTTTAGTGCAGTGAGTCGATCTTCAGAGGCATCTGCTACAGAAGGAGCGACCCATAAGGCAGCAGCTCCCAATTTCGCTACTGGAAGAAACTGGATTGAGCCCGAGACCAGATAAAGCCCCCTTCTCAAAAGTATTGTGGCTTCATTCGTTGCAACGGAGGGTACGAGCACTTGTATGAGCAGATGAAGCCGCCGGGCAGTTTTGTTCCGAAAAGCATGATATCTGCGAAAAATACTTTTCCTTCGCAGTTTTCAGGCTCTTACAATTCTACACGAGTAACACGCCTGCACACATATCTATGTTATACCGAGGTTTGCTGTGAATTTCAGAAGCAAAAGACTGCCGGCAGCAATGTTAGGAGATGGAATATCACGCCACTTGTATGTGTGCTGCATCGGTTGCCATCCGGCTGATATATACGAAGAATTAGACGCTATCCTGTCTCCAAGTGAAGATTTTTCGTGTAGTACACCGCGTTCTTTGCAGCGACTACGACGCTACACAGCCCACAACTTGGGCGTTCTATGAAATCTTCTCTACTATCGACGCATCGGTTGCGTAACGTCTAACAACTTATTAAAAGGACCGCTTTGTTTCAAATTCTGAAAAACCATATTTCCTAAGAGTCACTCCTCATGATTCTTGCTTTGTTGATCCGGTGAGGATGTAACGCGCACCGGTACCGGCGTAGTCGGCAGGCCCAACCTTAGGGTAATCGTAGACGTTTCCAGTTTATACATGTTATTTTTCTAATAAATGGCTGTTCTTTGCTACTAGTAAGAAGTTACAGCGCTCAATCAGCGTCTCAACCTCTTAACCGCTTATAGGTTATCAATTAGCTATACTCTATAGGTCACCAGCGAGACGTATTGTAGTGCCTGCACACTACAGATAGCGTCGCTCGTTCGTCAGGCGGTGGCCGACACAAAGAGTCTCAGGGCACCATTACACGGTTTGCAGCTCTTACTGGCTCTTTCCGAAGCTGGTTCGTCAGTGGCACTGAGGTTCTTGGAAGAATGGCAAAACGCGCTTTGCTGCGCGTTGATCGGGAATCGTTCTACATCCTCTGGCTGGGACAATCCTTTTGCCTCCACCGCCTTGACGGCGCCAGAGGGTGGAGAGGAGTCTCCCTGGCCTATGGCAAAACTCGAGCACACTTTATTCGACGAATGGATAAATTCGACAGAGGCGCAGGCTATTCCATGTGAGATTATCCAGGTGTTGCAGGAGTATCGAGCGGTCTTTCCCGATAATTTACCCAAGGGATTACCGCCTAAGCGCCCTCATGATCACCATATCCTACTTTTGCCTGGAAAGCTTCCAGCGAAATCTGCGATATACCGTATGACCCTAGATTAACTCACATTCCACAAACAGGCGATAGCTAAATTATCGAACAGTGGCTGGATCGGACCAACATATTCGACGATTATGCTCGACAAGCATGATGATGGCTCCGGGGAGCCGAAGATGCGCGTGGTAGTCAATTACCAGGCCCTGAATGCACTTACGATAGCCCCTGATTTCCATTACCTCCCATTCAAACCATTCTGGAGATGCTTGGAGGCGCCAAGTATTTTTCCACTTTAGACCTTGAAGCAGGATTCCATCAAATGCGCACGGCTAAGGAAGAACGTTGGAAGACATCTTTCCGTTCCATTCTAGGGCGATTTGAATATCGAGTTATGCCCTTTGGCCTTAGGGGTGCTCCAGCTACGTTCCATGTCAACACTAATGCCTATCTACAGCCTTTACTAGGGCAACGTGTTATTGCTTACCTAGAGGATGTACTTATTTATAGTTCCGACCTCTCTGGGCACATTTCCCTCTTGCAACAAGTTCTCAGTATTTTTCTGCAAACCAATGCTACCAAAAATTCCGCAAATGCAAGTTCGCTAGGCAGGCACTCACATATTTAGGTTATACCATCACTGCTGAAGGCATCAAACCTGCAGAAGACAAAATCGAAACCATGCTGCACTAGCCAGAGGTGCTGGAGAACGAAACACAGGTGCGCCAGTTCCTCGGCACCATAAATTACTGCCGCATGTTCATGGGACCTGATTATGCCGACGTTGCGCGGCCACTCGCTGATCTTAAACGTAAAGGCGTTAGTTTCAAATGGACAGAGCTTCACGCGAAGGCGATGCGGCAGCTCAAACAGCGCTTAATAGATTTCACTACATTATAAGTCCCTGACGCCACGAAACCCTTCGAGTTATACACGGACGCCTCTCGTTATGCGATCCGAGCAGTGCTGGTACAAGACAGCAAGCCCATCGGCTTCATCAGCCAAGTCATGAACCCCACGCAAGAGAGATACTCGATCTACGATCAGGAACTCTTGGCGTTGGTCACTGTTGTAGTGCACAGCGCCTGCTGCTGCGACTACACTGCTACCTGCCCCCTCGAGCAGGGGTGATCGGCACCTAACGTTGGCCCATTTCCTTGAAACAGTAGCCTATATATATCGAAATACAGTTATTCTTAGTTATCCAAAATCTGTTATCGTCAAATCCGCTCTACTCGGGGTGCTCGCCTCCTAAGCCCTGTGGGGAGGAGGCCTGCACTGGTGCTGGCGCTATCGCCAGCCCCAGTCTCCACGCATTTTCAGGCACCTCTAGTGTACGCATGTTAATTCGCAGACAAATTGCCTTACTTTGATCCTAGTAAGAGTGTCCTGTCCTCCTCCAATGTTGCGACCCCTTGTAGGTCGCTAGCTAGCTATCTTCTACAGGTGTAGTGCCAGGCACTACAATCGACCTTCGTCGCCACCCCTCGAGGCTTAGTAACGCGAAAGGGCATGAATAATATAGAATTTTTCAAGGCATAAGGCACCATTGGATATTAGGAAATCATAAAAGGGAATAGTGTGCTCGCTAGCCAGCACCGGGTGTGGGGCTGGATGCGAGGTTGGTGCCGTGACTCAGGCACTGACCCTCAGCGAGGGTCAACAGTCAGTTCTATTATTTTGGGTTTTTCTTACCTCTCAATAATATGAACTCAGTTGTATATGGCCATTTAGGGTATACAGCAGTAGTTGGCGAGAATCATGGATTTTAGATAGTAGATGCAGAGTGTGCACTTAGTCAGACTAGCCTAGGGACCATACGTAGCAACAGTGTAGGCCAGCTGTTCACTACAACAGGTCACCAGCAAGCCCTATTGTAATGCCTGTGCACTACAACTTCCCCTCTTGCCGGACTGAAGAGACCTACCCAAAACACATTATTTTTGCCTTTTTTATCTCTATTCTCTTCTAAAGCTAACGCCGTGAGCACACGCGGTGCGCAGCGCTCCCTCCCACCTCCTCATTGAAGGGTGCCCGTCCTGCAGGCTGCGGAATGTGACGGACCCAAACCTCTACGCCTTGGAAGGACCAATGTTGTTTCGAGCCTGAAGACGTCTTCGTTGGCGGCGGCGCCAAGCTCGAAGCAAAGCCGGGCAGCCTGTAAGGTGGTGAGCGAGCTCCCATGTGGCTTGATCTTCAGAGGTCCCGCGCCACTTCACGAGGTACTGAGCTGCACCTCCCGAGCCGCGTTGGTCCATAATATAGTCGACTTCGTATTCCTCTATGGGGGTGCCAGCTGCATCACGGATAGGGGGCCAGGCGGCGTCGGTTTCCGGGGGAACCAAATCGGGAGGACGGGGGCGGTGGGGAACTAGCTGCGAAACGTGGAAAACGTTGTGGCATTCATAGGTGGGAGGCAGAGCGAGACGGTAAGCGACGGTTCCTATGTGTTCGATGACTTCAAAGGGTCCGCGGCAACGGGGCTCGAACTTAGGGCAGCTGTGGAAAGGCGGTAGGTGCTTCTGCTGAGCCAGACCTTGTCTCCCACTGCATTCTCCACTGCTCGGCGCTTTGTGTCTGCGTAGTACTTCTGGTGCCATTTTACCTTCAGGGTGTGACTCTTTGCTCTGTCGCAGAGCTGCCGAAAAAGCTTAGTCATCGGAGGAGTGAGTGAGCGTAGGAGCTAACGCGCCTACGATATCAAGGTCCGCAGCAGTCAACGGTCAACGGGTTCTCGCCAATCATGACCTCGAAAGGAGAGAGCTCAGTGGATGAATGACTTATTGTGTTGTGGGCAAGTTCCAAGGCCGCGAGCAAACGCTCCCATTCGCGTTCGTCAGGTTTGATATAGGTACGAAGCATCTGCTCCAGTGTGCGGTTAACCCGTTCAGTCTGGCCGTCGCTTTGGGGATGGTACGACGAGGACATGCACCGTTTGATGTTAAAGCGGCGACAGAGTTGGTTCCAGAGATCCGACTGGAAACTGGGGTCGCGGTCCGATATGAGCGCCTCTGTAAAACCGTGATAGCGGATAAGACGGTCTGCGAGAAGCTCCACGGTGTCTGCTGCTGTGAATGACTTCTTTGCAGGAACGAAATGAGCCATCTTGCTGAGGGAATCGACCATGACAAGAATCGAGTCGTGCCCTGTCGTTGTAAGGAAATGATCTGTGATGAAATCGAGGCTCACGTGCGCCCACCGACGAGAAGGGATGAGCAACTGTTGAAGAAGTCCTGCAGGCTTCTGGTTAAGGAACTTTGACGCTCGACAGTGAGTGCATGACTCTGCATAAGCAGCAGTGTAGCGGCGCATTCCTGGCCAGTAGTAGTGCTTGCTGAGGGCCGCAAAGGTCTTTTTCTGGCCTCGATGGCCAGCTGTGACATGGTCGTGATGTGAATGCAGAACTTGAGTAAGGAACTCAGGGAATTGTGGGACGCAGATGCGCCACAGTCCACGAACGCGGATGTGCAGGTAAGGCTGCACGTAGCGTACGGTGAATTGGGGATTACGAAACTCGATTTGCAGAGCTTCTCCTGGTTGGTTTGCTGCGGATTTGTAGGGAACGCGAAAAACGGGACACCTCGAGTAAGCTTGCGACCATTGGGGCACATCAGGAGGGTCAGCTGGTGTCTTTATTGTGAGTGTAAGATGTTCCGCCCCTGGATTGGGTTCCGGCGGCGGAGGTGAAGTTGCAGACGGCAGGCTGCGTCGTCTGGGTCGTCGCGAACGAAATCCGGCAAGCTCCCTGTAGTTGGCAGGCGGACCACGAGAGCGGGGAGCCGCGCGCGCTTGTCCTACTGGTAGCATCGGTGGTGTCGATGGTGTGTCGTGCGAGCAGGTAATAGGAAGACCGGGACGGCGAGACAAGGCATCAACCACTTGATTGCGCGCTCCTTGAACATAAGTGATGTGCAAATCCGGGAACATGGCAAGAAAGTCTAGCCACCTGGCGGTGCCTCCGGGCAGAGCCGCTTGTTCCCAGGAGAAATATTTCACCTGCACATTATTTTTAATAAGAAGATGGAGGTCAGTTGGTAGCCCAGCGCAGTAGAAGCCAGCGAGTTCGTCGGGGACGATTCCCACACCACGCCCCGGTACAGCTGCAAACCGGTCCTTGTACTCCTTAGGGTTTCCATTCAACCGCACTTTACCCAACTCCGCCAGCAGTTGACTCTTCGGCATTGTTTGTCGAACCGTTCCACAAGCCGGCGCTGTACCGTCGCCCAGTCGCTTAGGTCGATAGTTCGCTGTAGATACATCCAATAAGTTAGAGCCGAACAAACAAGAAGGTCGGTAAGTGCATTCCCCCACTTACTGGTCTCCAATCCCATCTAGGTGTACCGTCGTTGGATAAGCATCAAATAGGCCTGCATAGTGCTGCTGTCTTCAGGGAGTATAGGCAACGTTGCGCTCGATTCTCCAGACCCGCCTATAACATTCTTTATTACAGCCATTGCAGGGTGGAATTGGTCCCACTTGACGTACGGACTGTCCCCTGGCATGCCGTTAACAGAGGTTATAGGTGTCACCTGCTGGGGAGGTGTCATCTGCTGGGGAGTCTCCTTATGCCCATGCGTCCTCTCTGTGACAGTGGGCTTCGGGGTAGCATGCCGAGGATGGGTTGGTGTTCCACTGGTCAATTTGTTTACTGACATTGTAGAAGTCTCCTGTTGCATAGGTATGAATAGGCGTCCGTTGTGTAGGTGCATCTCTGACGCTCTATAAAATCTTCTCCACTACAGACACAGCGGTTGCGTAACGTCTACGAAATTATTAAAAAGACCATTTTGTTTCAACCTCCAAAAGAGCATAGGTTTACAGTGGCTGCCGGTGAACACATGCGCATTGATCGTGTCGTGACGGGGTTGATGATGTGGTGCGGACATGCACGTTTTCAGAAGGCTTTCTTAGTATAACGTGTTCCCTGTGACTGATTACTGGGGCTGGATTGGCTGGCTGAACATGAGGTGGAATGGTACTTTCAGTCAGACAAGTTAAGAATCTATGTAAATGGCAAGTGTTGTGAGCTACTCGCCGTCAGGACCAGTGAATAAAAGCTACAGGGAGACACTCCTATCGTAGTACACTCAAGGACCCCTGCCGAGCAAGCATATGAGCTATTGGTCAAGCAAGTGGAGGGTATGTCAGCGGAGGAGGCTGCCATATTCTTACGCCCACCACCCAAAAGATACAAGCCCCATGCGACGACAAAAGTGAAGATACGGATAGCGTCGCCTGTCCATCGGGGCACCATTGCACGATTTGCATCTCAGAATGGCTTTTACCGAAGCTCGCTCGTCGGTGGCACTGAGGTCCTCAGGCGAATGGCAAGGTGCGCGATGCTGCGCGTTTGATCGGAAGTCGACCCACATCCTCCAAATGGATCAATCTTCTGGCAAGCGCCGTCTCGACGGCAGCGCACGATGTGTAGGAGTCTCTCTGGCCTACCGCTAAACTGGAGCATACACATTTCGACGAATGCACAAAGTCGACAGAGGCACACGATACCTCCTTTGAGATTATGAAGGTGCTGCGGGAGTATCAGGCGGTTTTTCCCGACATTTTGCGTAAGGGATTACCGCCGAAGCTCCCTCATGATCATCATATCCTACTGACACCTGGGAAACTTCCGGCGAAATCTTCGTTATACCGTATGATACCAGATCAGCTTAAATTCCGCAAATAGGAGGTAGTTAAATTGTTGGAGAGTGGATGGATAGGATCAAGGTATTCGCCTATCTGCTCTCCTACGATTGTGGTGGACAAGCGTGATGATGGTTCAGGGGAGTAGAAGATGCGTATGCGTGTCTCTTATCAGACTTTGAATGCCCCTACGATAGCCCCTGATTTTCTCCTGTCTCCTGTTCAAATCATTCTAAAGATGCTGGCAGGTGCCAGGTATTTTTCTACTCTTAACTTTGAAACAGGACTCCACCAGATACGTATGGCTAAGGAATATCGCTGGAAGACGGCCTCCCGATCCGTTCTGGGGTTATTTGTGTATCGGGTTATGCCTTTTGACCTCAAGGGTACGCCAGCGACGTTCCAGGAGAACATTAATACCTATCTACAGCCTTCATTAGGCCATGGCGTCATAGCGTATCTAAGTGGTATTCTCATCTATAGTTCCAATCTCCTGGGCACGTTTATCTCCGGCGACACATCATAGTTTCCTCAAACATCAATTCTACCGAACGTTTCTCAAATGCAAGTTTGCAAACTTGACGCTCACATTCTTGGGATATACCATCAGTGCTGAAGGCATCGGAACCGCAGTGAAGCAACTCGGTGATGCTATACAGGTAGAGTTTCGTAATCGCAAATTCATCTTTTCGTTGTGCGCGGCCTTCCTTGCAAGTCTGCACTCATGGAATATGGATATTCCGCTCCCCACAATTCCCTGAGTCCCTTTCATACGTTCTGTTTCTACATCACGACCATGTGTGTAGTGTACAGCATGTAGTGCACAGCGCCTACTGCTGCAACTACGCTGCTACCTGCCCCCTCGAGCAGGGGTGATCGGCACCTAACGTTGGCCCATTTCCTTGAAACAGTAGCCTATATATATCGAAATACAGTTATTCTTAGTTCTCCAAAATCTGTTATCGTCAAATTCGCTCCACTCGGGGTGCTCGCCTCCTAAGCCCTGTGGGGAGGAGGTGTAGTGCTGAGACACTACAATGGGGCTGACTAGTGTCCTAGGGATGATAGCTAGCTAGCGACCTGCAAGGGCCGCGACACTGGAGGGGGACAGGACCCCCCCCAATACATGAAAAAAAAGAAAAACCGTTAGTGAGTTCTAGTGAGAAACGTGAATTGTGCGGAAATCGTGTGGAGACTGGGGCTGGCGATAGCGCCGGCACCAATGCGACCTCCCCCTCTAGGGTCTAGGGGGTAAGCTCCGAGAAGGGAGCGAATCGAAGACAGAGAACACACACACTTCTTGAATTGTCGTATTTCGACGGAATAAAGCGGTAGAGACCGAGAAATGGGGCTAATCTAGGTGTAGAATGTAGACCTGTAGAGGGACAGGAAACAGCGTAGTCGCAGCAGTAGGCGCCGCGCACTACATTTGGGGGCCGCTCCGGGATTGAAATCTTTATTCTTTCCGGACTTGGGAGTATAATTATCTTGTTTTAATGCCACGCACCTAGAAATCGTTGCTCGGTAAGGGATGCACCTCCGCAACGGACGCGTCATCGGTCCCACACCACAGGAGACTCCAACAATGTCGGTCAACAAGTTGCCGAGCGGGACACCCGCCCACCACCGCCACGCGACTCCGAAACCCACCGTGGCATAGCGGTCGCTTGGGCATAAGGAGGCGCCTCCGCAGGAGACACCTTTGCCCAACGTCACGCCAGGGGACAGTCCCTTCGTCACCTGGAACCAATTCCAGTCTGCAATGAGTGTGATTAGAACGGTAATAGGGGGAGCCGGAGCATCCGGCGCAACGACTCTTATACTACCTGAAGACGGCAGCACTATGAAGGCCTTTCTGAAGCGCATCGAGCGCCGGTACACCCAAATGGGATTGGAACCGCGCGAGTGGGGAAATGCACTTATTGACCACCTTGTGGGTCCGGCTCTAACTTATTTGATGTATCTACAGGAAACTATCGACCTAAGTGACTGGGCAACAGTACGGCGCAGGCTTTTGGAGCGGTTCGACAGAACAATGTCACAGAGTCAATTGTTAACGGAGTTGACAAAGGTACGGTGGAACGGGGACCCAAAGGAATACACCGATCAGTTTGCGGCGGTGGCAGAACGGGGTTTGGGTCTAGCCCCCGACAAAATCGCGGACTACTATTGTGCTGCACTACCGACAGATCTCCATCTCCTAATCACCAATAACGGACACGTGAAATACCAGTCGTGAGAGCAAGCGGCAACCGCCGCAGCGCAGATTCACGAGCCCAAGCAGAGTGTGCTGGAACTCCGAGAAAGGATCAACCGCGCCATTAGCGAGGCCGCCCAAGCTAAGGGACTTAGTGGGCGCCAGGAAATTGAAAATCGTTCTGGGGGAACCCACGCTAACTGCTTTGAATGTCAGGGCCGCGGACATCCGGCACGTGCCTGCCCTAGCAAAGGGGAACGTACCAGACGTCCGGGGGAAATCTGCAAGAAGTGCGGCGGTATCGGACACTATGCTCGGGACTGTCCTACGTATGAACGAAGCCGGCCTGAGCAGGTGGACAAGGGCAGTAGAGCTCTCACCCGTCCTAGCACTGAGAAGACGGAACGATCAAACGTGCGGGCCTAGGCGTGGGTGGAGACGAGCGTTCTAGGCCGCGTAGCCATGGCAAGGGGATGATGTGTGCGGTAACGACAGGCCCTAATGCCATTCCAGTCTCCCACGAGATGGGAAACCAACTCCTCCGCACTGCGGGAGGAGCCGATAAGAGCGACGAGCGCGCGGAAGGGACTCCGCCGCTTCCGGAAACGCGACGGGAGTCTGGGTCAGAGTCGACCCTGAGTGAAGACTCCGGACGCGACGATGAATAGCAGCAGGAAGTCTGCACAGGCGACAGAAGACGGAAATAGGTCAGACGCGACAGAGATGGTGCCACACTGGTGGAGGGAGACTTGCATGAAAGAGCCTTACGATCAAGGGGGAGCGTTGTGCTGTGCGGGTGCGACGGCGGTACTTCGCGTAGAGCTTGTGGGGAGTCCTTGCGAGGCCCGCTTGGACACTGGGGCTTCGAGAAGTTTCATCAGTCCTAAATTGGTCGAACGACTGCAGCTGAAAGTGCGGAGACTACCCAGGGAACATAGGTTCACCATAGCTACAGGTGCACTATTACGCATTGATCGGGTAGTGACGGGATTGACGTTGTGGTGTGGACATACACGTTTTTCCGGGGACTTTCTAGTGGGACCCATTCCATACGACTTAGTCTTGGGTTTGGATTGGCTGACGGAACACAAGGTGGCCTGGTACTTCCAGTCTGACAAACTCCGAACCTATGTGAATGGCCAGTGGTGCGAGCTACCAGTCGTTCGGACGGGTGAATCGACCCTGCAAAGCGATAGTTCCACCGTAGTCCACCCTCGGACTCCAGCAGAGCAAGCATACGAGATCTTGGCCAAACAAGTGGCGGGTATGTCAGCCGAGGAGACAGCTGTATTCCTACGCCCGCCGCCAAAGAGGTACAAGTCCCGCGCGAAGAATAAGGCCAAGGCGCGGATAACGTCGCTCGTTCGTCAGGCGGCGGACGATACTAACGATCTCAAGACTCCGTTGCACGGTTTGCACCTCATACTGGCTTTGCCTGGGGCTTGTTCGGCAGTGCCCTTAAGACTCTCGGATGAATGGCAAGGCGCGCTTTGTTGCGCGTTGATAGGGAGTCAACCCACGTCCTCCGGCTGCCGTAGTCCTTTGGCCTCAACCGCCTCGGTGACAGCTGAGAGTGACGAGGAGTCTCCCTGGCCTATGGCAAAACTCGAACACACTCTATTCGACGAATGGATCAATTCAACTGAGGCGCAGGATATTCCAAGTGAGGTTGCTCAGGTGCTGTACGAGTATCGGGCGGTTTTCCCCGATACCTTACCAAAAGGCTTACCTCCGAAGCGCCCTCATGATCATCATATTCTCCTGGCGCCTGGAAAACTACCAGCGAGATCCGCAATCTGCCGTATGACCCCAGATCAGCTCACCTTTCACAAACAGGAGATAGCCAAATTATCGGAATATGGTTGGATTGGACCGACCTACTCGCCTTTGCTCTCCTACAATCATGGTGGACAAGCGTGATGATGGCTCCGGGGAGCGGAAGATGCGGATGGTTGTCAATTACCAAGCCTTGAATGCGCTTACGATAGCCCCTGATTTTCCACTACCTCCCATTCAAACCATTCTGGAGCTGCTCGGAGACGCCAAGTATTTTTCCACCTTGGGCCTGGAAGCAGGATTCCATCAAATACGTATGGCTAAGGGTGACCGGTGGAAGACGGCCTTCCGGTCCGTTCTCGGGCTATTCGAGTACCGCGTGATGCCCTTCGGTCTTAAGGGAGCTCCCGCTACGTTCCAGGCCAATATTAATGCCTATTTACAACCCTTATTGGGGCAGGGCGTTATTGCGTACCTGGATGATGTACTTATCTATAGCTCTGATCTCTCTGAGCACGTCTCTCTTCTGCGACAAGTCCTAAGTATTTTTCTTCGACATCAGTTTCACCCAAAATTCCGCAAATGCAAGTTTGCAAGGCAAACCATTACTTATTTGGGTTATACTGTATCTGCTACGGGGATCAAACCCGCAGAAGACAAAATCGAAGCCATCCGGCTTTGGCCGGAGGTGCCGGAGAACGAAACGCAAGTGCGCCAGTTTCTCGGTACCATAAATTACTGTCGCATGTTCATGGGACCAGACTATGTCGACGTTGCTCGGCCGCTGGTTGATCTAACGCGTAAAGACGTCAGTTTCAAATGGACAGAGCTTCACGCGCAAGCGATGCGGCAGCTCAAACAGCGCTTAATAGACTTCACTACCTTACAGGTCCCCGACACGACGAAGCCCTTCGAGTTATACACAGATGCCTCTGGTTACGCAGTCGGAGCAGTTCTTGAACAGGACGGTAAACCCATCGGCTTCCTCAGTCAAGTCATGGACTCCACGCAACAGAGATACTCTATCTACGATCAGGAACTCTTTGCGTTGGTCACGGCGCTGGACAAGTGGTCGCACTTGCTCCGTGTCTCCAAGGTGACGGCTTTCACTGATCATCAAGCTCTAACCCATCTCCAACGACTCCAAGCATCGAAGCCTCTGCGCGGACGCACCGCCCGGTGGCTAGACTTCCTTGAAGAGTTCCCGGATTTGCACATCACGTATGTTCAGGGAGCGCGCAATCAAGTTGCCGACGCCTTGTCTCGCCGTCCCGGCCTCTCTAACACCTGCTCGCACGACACACCATCGGCACCGCTGATGCTCGCAACAGGAGAAGCGAGCGCGGCTTCCCGCTCTCGCGGTCCGCCTCCCAACTATCGCGAGCTCGCCGGAATTCGCCCGCGCCGCCCTCGACGACACAGCACGCAGTCTGCGCCTCCCCCTGCGCCGCAGGAACCCAACCCAGAGCCGGAACCTCCTACACTTACAACGAAGGCACCCGCTGGTCCCCCTGACGCGCGCCATTGGCCGCAAGCGTACTCGAAGTGCCCTGTTTTTCGAGTTCCCTACGAAGCCGCAGCAAACCAACCAGGAGAAGCTCTGCAGATCGAGTTCTGTCACCGCCAATCTACCTTTCGCCACGTAGAGCCTTACCTGCACATCCGCGTTCATGGACTGTGGCGCATCTGCGTCCCACAATTCCCTGAGTTCCTTACTCACGTTCTGCATTCGCATCACGACCATGTCACAGCTGGCCATCGAGGCCAGAAAAAGACCTTTGCGGCCCTCAGCAAGCACTACTACTGGCCTGGAATGCGTGCCTATACCACCGCTTATGTTGAGTCATGCACCCACTGTCGCGCTTCAAAATCCATTAACCAGAAACCTGCAGGCCTTCTTCAACAGTTGCTCATCCCTTCTCGTCGATGGGCTCACGTGAGCCTCGATTTCATCACAGATCTTCCCCTTACAACGACAGGGCACGACTCGATCCTTGTCATGGTCGATTCCCTCAGCAAGATGGCTCATTTCGTTCCTGCAAAGAAATCTTTCACAGCAGCAGATACCGTGGAGCTCCTCGCAGACCGCCTTATCCGCTACCATGGATTTCCAGAGGCGCTTATATCGGACCGAGACCCCCGTTTCCAGTCGGATCTGTGGAATCAGCTCTGCCGCCTCTTTAACATCAAACGGTGCATGTCCTCGACCTACCATCCTCAAAGCGACGGCCAGACTGAACGAGTGAACCGCACATTGGAGCAGATGCTTCGTACCTATATCAAACCTGACGAACGCGAATGGGAGCGTTTGCTTCCGGCCTTGGAACTTGCCTACAACACAACAAGCCATTCATCCACTGAGCTCTATCGTTTCGAGGTCATGATTGGCGAGAACCCGTTGACGGCTGCGGAACTTGATATCGTAGGCGCGCTAGCTCCTACACTCACTCCCCCGATGACTAAGCTCTTCCGACAGCTCTGCGACAGGGCACAGAGTCACATCCTGAAAGCAAAATGGCAGCAGAAGTATTACGCAGACACGAAGCGCCGAGCAGTGGAGTACGCGATGGGCGACAAGGTCTGGCTCAGCAGCAAGCACCTACCACCTTTCACCAGCTGCCCTAAGTTCGAGCCCCGTTACCGTGGACCCTTCGAAGTCATCGAACGGATAGGAACCGTCGCTTACCGTCTCGCTCTGCCTCCCACCTATGAATGCCATGACGTTTTCCACGTTTCGCAGCTAGTTCCTCACCGCCCCCGCCCTCCCGCTTTGGTTTCCTCGGCAGCCGATGCTGCCTGGCCTCCTATCCACGATGCAGCAGGAAATCCCACAGCGGAATACGAAGTCGACTATATTATGGGCCAACGCGGCTCTGGGGATGCAGCCCAGTACCTCGTGAAGTGGCGCGGAGCCCCTGAAGATCACGCCACATGGGAGCCAGCACACCACCTCACTGGCTGCCCGGCTTTGCTTCGCACTTGGCGCCGCCGCCAACGAAGACGTCTTCAGGCTCGAAACAACTTGGGTTCTTCCGAAGCGTAGAAGTACGGGTCCGCCACGTTCCAGCTCCTCCAGCACGAGCACCCCCTCAATGAGGAGGTGGGAGGGAGCGCTGCGCACCGCGCGCGCTCACCACGGCAGCTTTGGAAAGCACAGAGATTGCACAAGCAAAAATAACGCGTTTGGGACAGGTCTCTTCAGTCCGGCAAGGGGGGAAGTTGTAGTGCTGAGACACTACAATGGGGCTGACTAGTGTCCTAGGGATGATAGCTAGCTAGCGACCTGCAAGGGCCGCGACACTGGAGGGGGACAGGACCCCCCCCAATACATGAAAAAATAAGAAAAACCGTTAGTGAGTTCTAGTGAGAAACGTGAATTGTGCGGAAATCGTGTGGAGACTGGGGCTGGCGATAGCGCCGGCACCAATGCGACCTCCCCCCTTAGGGTCAAGGGGTAAGCTCCGAGAAGGGAGCGAATCGAAGACAGAGAACACACACACGTCTTGAATTGTCGTACTTCGACGAATAAAGCGGTAGAGACCGAGAAATGGGGCTAATCTAGGTGTAGAATGTAGACCTGTAGAGGGACAGGAAACAGCGTAGTCCCAGCAGTAGGCGCTGCGCACTACAGGAGGCCTGCACTGGTGCCGGCGCTATCGCCAGCCCCAGTCTCCACGCATTTTCAGGCACCTCTAGTGTATGCATGTCAATTCGCAGACAAATTGCCGTACTTCGATCCTAGTAAGAGTGTCCTGTACTCCTCCAGTGTTGCGACCCCTTGTAGGTCGCTAGCTAGCTTTCCTCTACAGGTCACCAGCAAGCCCTATTGTAGCGCCTGTGCACTACAATGTGACAGCCGGCTATCGAGGCCAGAAGACCTTTACGACTCTGAGCAAGCACTACTACTAGCCAGGCATGCATATCTACACTACTGCTTACGTGGAACCATGTACCCACTGTCGTGCCTCTAGGTCACTGAGCCAGAAACCTGCAGGCCTTCTTCAACAGCTACTCGTCCCTTCGCGTCTGTGGACTTTTGGAGGTTACTCTTGCAGAATTCCTGTGCTCCAACGGAGATGAATTGGTACTGCCGCCACTGTGCTTTTGCCACTGCACTTTCCATGCTTCCAAACTCATGCTACACGTTACGCGCGACCTTCACGTGCCCGCCAAAGGAGCCGCAGTGGCGTGATTCGGTTTTGCACCTAATATTTCACCGTTGAGTAGGTGTATGTGTGTTTCTCACTCTGACTTCTCGTATCGTGCTGCATAAGGGGATAGCGGGACCTGTAGATCCCGACTAACCAATTTAGAATCCCAGAGCAGTTTTGGAATGTTGATTTCAACCAATACAGCTACATACTTTTGTACCAACTCCATTTATATGCTAACGTAATAATGTCCCCGTATTGGGCAAGACCTCGCCTCACTCCTACGTGGTACCCTTCTCGCTAGCTATATACTTTCAGGCCGAAATATGGTCCAGGATCCCGGATAGTCCCTTAAAGAAGCAAAAAGTCAAATCTGTCTGTCCGCTCTGCTCCGAGGCCTTCGGTGGCCCTCAGTATTTGTGTGCCCCAGCACGCCACACCGGCGACACAGCTAGCCCCTATTCCTGGCCATCCAGCCAAGCACACGAGGCTAAGCCTGCTGCGAAAGCTGAGTTTCTTCAGCTATTGGCCTTGTAATAATGTTTCATACGTGAAACATTTAACGTTGCAGCCTCATGGATTGTGCTCGCCCGATATTGGAGTGCTACACACAACAGTCCGTGTATTCAGTTGAAGTAAGCACATTGACAGTTGCGCGAGCAAAACTCTTGGTTAAACTGAAGTGATGCAAACAAGTTGTTTTCATTAAGCAATACAGCCTGAGCACTTCGTGCCATCCGGTAGTCCCCAAAGCTAGCTTTGCCGCTGAAGCAAGAGAGGTTCGGCATTTCCAGAACTTTATACATGTGTAATTATTTTGTTGAATACACAGCGAGTTTACTCAGCAGTATTGCAATGACAGTTCCGCCATCAACGCTCTTAGTTCAACTGAACGCTTGCACTGTTGCTTTTGTCGCCCTATTCTGTTAAACGTCCTACCTAGTTCGCATTTATCGCTGAAGAAGGCCTCCTCAAGCTTCGTGAGCGCAGGACCACAAGTGCAACTCGTCTTGTTAAAACAAACTAGGTGAGATAATCTTCATAGACAGTTCCCTTGCCCTTGCTGCTGAAGCAACACTAAGCACGCCTAACCTGGGGTGTCCTACACAGGAAGAGGCCCAGCTTGGCTTTTACCTAAAGTCGAGCAACAGTAATTTAGTCAAATATCTGGGAGCTAAGGCCTGAATCAGAGGTGCGTGGGACCGGAAATATCGTTGAGGCATGCCACAACCTCAAAAATATGGCGCTCTAAAGGAAACTAAGACTTCATTATCTTTCTCAATATAGATATCTGCACTTGTTGCTACTTGAAATCCACAAGGTCTAATATTGTGAAAGTGTGTCCTGATCTGTCTAGATCGGCACGCAGGCTGGTCGCGATCAACTCGACACCAGCCTCGTGAGGAGCGCGTTGAGCACTACACTCCTCAAGCCACTTCTCTTTCATGGGATGCTGCCCAAGCTGCCGAGCTCTCAGAGAGTGAGCTGGCCCACATTCTGTGTCCAATCCAAATAAGTTCGAGGCCCATTAGGGGCTCGTTCTGTACTGCAGCGTTGCATAAGCCCCTATTTCCTAGCCTTGAGACAAAGGCATCTAGGTTGAGAGGAGCAGCCCAAATTTTTAGAAGGCAGAGATTCTTTGGATGTACAGCCCCATATTGCTCGTGATGCTCGTTGGGTTCAAGGAGGAAAGAGACTACGCGTCTGTGCCGCTCCCTGGCGTGAGCGTGACAATGCACACTTTTTTGATTTAACATTGGAATAGGGCTGTCTTAGTCCTTAAATTGTCCTGTAGATATTGTCTTGCCATATGGTTTTACTACGTGTCGCTATGTTTTAGGCGCGCCACGCCACAAATATGCCGCCATGGCCTTTGATCCCACTGTTTCCTCAGCAATTGCTGGAGTGGGAATACGAGTGGCTGAGCGGAGACGCGAAGTCACTGGTATGACCGGTATAACCAAAAAAGTTCTTAAAGTTTTTTTGTCAATGAGATAACTTAACACTGTACATCTGCAGCTGGGCAGTGTAAATTACCAGGCAGCCCATGCTGGGCACTCCAGCCATTGTTGAGAAAACGGTGCGAAACAGTTAACATTGGGCAGCATAAAACAATCTTCGCAGGGATCAAAGACGTTACTTATCGCATTGCGATCTAGGCTATATCAAAGCAAAATTCGAGGTTTGGCGGAGCAGACCGCTGCCTAGATCAGAGGCCGGAGCACTTCACTTGTTGACCAAAGCATGACGCAAAAGAGGGCACTTGCTGGCGCAAAAGCTTCATGAACTTCGCAGTCGTTTTGAACTAAGCAGAAACAATACACTGTGCTGGCGCTGACCGCACTACAGTTTTGGCAGTGCACTAGAGGCCTTCTTGGCGTAACTCACCGCTGCACCCGCATCGGAGTCACTGCATGGCAGGCCGATCGCTGCATCATATGGCTGCAGCGCTTAATTCACCAACTCCAGCAAGTTTTACGTCTGGAAAGTGCAGCTCAAGGAATGGCAACAGTGGCATTATACTGGCAGTCGTGTTGTGGATCCCAGACTTCTTAGAAACGGCGAGCAGCACGCCGAAGGGTGGGTTACGAAACCCTGGAAAAAATATGAGTGTCTTTATAAACTGTGCCACCACATACCCAAAAGTGCGGGCTTATGGGCTTCTGTATCCGTAGAAATAATCAATTATGTGAACCATTTCTAAATGCACCGGGAAAGGGCGAAAACAGTGCCATTGTAGGATAATGTTAGACACTTCTGCTCGATGCCACTTCCAGGGTCTGAGTAATTAGTGTCTTCGTGCTTTCGTTGCTCAAGAATCCCTTGACGCGATGGCGGGAAGATATCACCTTTCAGAGGGGGAGAGGCATGCACTGTTGAAACCCTCTACGATTCATATAGCAGAAGCAGTTCGGAACAGTGTGAGCTCTGCGGGATCAAGGGACCGAGGCCAGCTTCGGGTTTTTGCCCGACGGAGACTAAGACGACAGCGGGCATGTTGTTCATCTTCGCCTGCGTTATTTGCCTCCGTGGCTGCCCTTGCGGCTACTGTGGCTTTTCTAGCCCTGTGTCTGGCCGCTCATGTCCGGAAACGGGGGACGGGAGTGGAACGACGCATTCTTTCAGACGTCGGGGGAGATAAAGAGCTCTCTGATGTTCTAGAAGGTTGTGTTTCGCTGGAGGAAGACCTTCGTATTCATCACGATGCTTCTGGGCTTCAAGGGAGAAATTGGCCTGGGCAGCCTATGCCATTGTATGAGCCTACCGAACTTATCGATCAAGAAACCAGTCAGAGATTTCTCCAATTTGGTGGAGAATATCGCAGCAACACCAGAGGATTCGCTAGGATGGAATCTAGTGCAGTTGAAGGAACTTCACGCTCATGGGGCCACCAGAATTATGAACCGTTTGGACAAGCGATGCAGTGGCACTCAGATCAAAGGCTTGAAGGGTCTTGGGCTGGACAGAGTGACAGCGATGACGCTGCCAACGAGGGGAGGCACCGTGGATTTGGGGGTTCACCGCACACCACCACACAGGAGCAAATGCTAGCTGGCGCTTCCTTGCCTCGTGAGAATGTAAGTAGCAACGCTTTCGATGCTTTAGCTCCAGATGCCTGGCTGAGTTCTATTCCACAGTTACTTTTTGAAAGTGAAGAAATGGAAGAAGCACAAATGAGCAATTTTGGTCAATCTTCAGTCGATAATTCGGGGCAATTTACCGCGCAGCAGTTTGTGCCTTCGCTGCATTTGACGCCACCACCTGCTGCTTCTTCGGCATCCCCAAACGGAGATGACGCAAGACATCGTAGGGTTCTACAGTTAGGAAGCTGGAACAAAGGGATTGTACCTGCGCTCAGTTCACATGGCACACAGCAAAACCCCCCCGCTGGAGCAGTAGAGGCGGCAATCCAGGAGCGCACAGACATGGCACCAACCTCGGATGCATTGGCCTCATGGACTGCCGAACGGGTGTGTTATTCATCTTCATCAGGATTATGTTTGGAAGATGCATACAGCAATGGCCGTGGTTGTGTTGATACTCAACCCACAGCTGTGGGACACACATGGGAAGCCTGTGAGGAAAACGCACAGCAAGCATCACAAGTACTAGGATTTGCAGTTGACGCGGAACAGGAGCCGCAGATGTTGAGCTCAGATGCCGCTGGGCCGGAAGGCCCGCAGGCGAAAAAGATGCGTTTTTCTGAGAGGGACATAAGCTTGCATCCTTTTGTGCGGCTGCCTGTGGTTCTTCCGGAAAATGTCCACCGGACGTTTCGTAGGGAGTATGTACTGGGAGACCACGTAGGTGACACAAGCCCAATGCAGATGTATTTGACAATGCGTCAGCTGTTCGCGAAGCCTGCACTAAATGCTGAAGACGTCGAGACGCTATTGAGGACAGCTGAAAGGTTAGCCAATTATGCAAAAAAAAAGTTGAGCAAGCGTACGAGACAAACGGCACCAACCTATGTAGCTAAGAGGTTGGCATCAATACTTATGGCACTTGATTACCTGGTATGCACGATCGAGCTGCTTGGGGACAAAATGGATACTGAAAGTTGGTGGCAGCCGCTTGTACAGGGCATACATACAGGGTATAGTTTGCCGTTGAGGCCATATGCAGTGCCAGAAACCAACATGCTGGCTGAGTGGACTCTCCGGATCAGTGCTGCATTGTCCATCTATAAGAGAGGAGTGCGCCCACCGCTTGAAGAGATTGTTCAACTGAAACGGATGATATTAACGCGCTTGTGCACCAATTCTCAGTTTGAGAATAAACTGTGGAATCTTTGGCGGGAAGATGATAGGATGTATGGTGTTATCCCGAAGACAACCTAAAGGTGAATATTGCAGCAGACATGCTGGTCAATGGAAAAAGCATACCCAGCGCTGCCGCCTCCCACGCAAAAGGCTTTTCACCCACCGGCCAAGTTTTGCGATGCCGTGAGCCTCTGTAGTCCTCCACAATTTTATACTCTTCAATTAATGTGCTGTCAGGATTGCGCAAAGGGGGCTTTTAGAAGTTTGTTTATTTGGCTCCTACCGGAGTGATTTTCGGGCCGTCTGCGTGCCCACCTCCACATGCTTGCTATTAGTGTACTTCCTAGATGCAGTGTCAAAGCTCGCATATTTTTGTGCATTCGGCATTATGCAGAGGTTTCCCTACAAGGGCTTCTATGTGGCTTCTTCTACAGCAATTTTTGGGACGTGCCCAATTTCACATTGGAGCCAGCAGTGTATCCCCTAGATGCTGTGTTAAAGTTCGCATATTTTTATCGTCTGCATAGCCACTTTAGCATCATATGCAGTACTGATTACACTATGTATTTTTTGCGGCTTTGCGTCATCGAGAGGCAGTCAAGTTGCAGCAGAAGAAAGCAGCAACACGGGTATTGGGGTGCAGGGACTTTCCAGGTATTTGTCATGAGAAGTCTGCGCAACATTTGACAGGCTGGCATCAAAGCCATGACGTATCCAACATTTTTCCTGGATGACGCGGAGCAGAAAAAGATGCAAGCTGGCGTGGGTGTTTCCTCACGGAATGATCAGCGCAGCAGGGCTCTCTCGTGACCCTCACTAGTGCGGCAGCAGTCGGTTTTAACAGACATCAAGAGGAGGAAGTGCGCCATTTGCTTCTGAACGGGCAGGTTGCACCCTAGATATTTTGCCGCGTGCCCACTGCGTAGCTGTCCTGTCCTGGACGCATCATTTGGCTCAACTTCACAAAAGTTTATGAAGTTGTCCAGAAAACTTGAAGTGTCTCGTGCTGCAAAGGTGACCTGTGGTGTCTGCGCGCTTCGTACGTTTCGCTGTGGAGCCGCTTCCGCAAAATTCGCCCATTAAAATAAGAACAACTTGGCACACATCATTGATGCTACAATACGGTTCAGACGCGTAAGCGCGTAGACCAGTCCGTGTACAAGCAGTTTACGCAGATCAGCTTATGCCCTAGCTCGAAAGAAATACACTCAACTCATCCTCCTAATAAAAGAATCCTTACGACAGCATGAGGCTCAGCACGCTCCTTATGAACTCGCTGGCGAAACGCAACAGCATGCACTGGCACTACATACACGGCTCTGGCGCCAGAAATGCTCTTCACATAGTGCTCACTAAAGATGACGTGAGAACAACGTAGCCAGATACTCGAAGTCAAAAAGAGCGCAGTCAATTCTCGCGTGCAGCTAGCGCATGTTAGCTAAAATGCCAGCCCCACGATCCGTCTTTCACTAACAGGGCAATGCTCAGCAGCAACTTGGAGACCACCTCGCACCATGCGTCTTCGCATGGGACACAGACAAGAATGCAGCGGCTTCTGACTGGGGTGTCCGCATAATTCCAACAATAGATACAATCCAGTGCGTTCGCATCGTTATTGCCATTGAGAATCGCCTGTGACAAGTTGCTAATCTGTTGCTAATCCGCAGGAAGCTCCTCAAAGCCACTTGCTTGTAAGACTCTCAACAACAACCGCGATTTCACCACTTGCAGCACGAACCTGCTGCAGCGAATCCCACACTCTTTGCGGAGCCCAAAACAGGAACAATCGGATGCTGAGAGCTAAAACGTTCGGTCTCGTTCTCTGAACGCTGCAGCAACAAGTGCAAGTGACCAAACAAACACAGCTAAACACGCCTTAGCTGAAAGCTGCTATGGCAGCCCCAACGGCAGCCCCAAGGGAAACTGACAACCGATCAGACCAAACCAGCAGCCCCCTTGACAGCCAGTCATCTACATGCTAAGTGCCAGTGCACCTGATTAGCTTTAATCGGAACCTGTCGATTGGCTCACCTCGGGGGTCCCCTCCCTGTGCTGCAAAGGTCATTTCCTGCTTGCTTGCAGGGAAAAGCTCAATATACCGCCGATCCATCCGAGCACCATTCTTTGCCTGCAGGGCTCGCCAGGTTTCACTTACGTCCGAAAACTGAACGTACGCCTCTCCAGAAGGCCGTCCATCTATAGGGATAGTTGAGGGAAGAATGGCTGTCATGTGGAAACCTTGGAAGAATTGCTGAAGACGGAAACACAGAAGAAGCTGCACCCATGAGTCGAGAAGGCATTGCAGCCAGAAATTGAACTACCATGGGCTTTGCTCAAATGCGTCCGAAGTTCCACTTTGTCGCTCTCTCACCACAATGTGCTGCTCATTTGCATTGAATGGCATTCCTCTGAGTCTCAAGACAGTATAATTCCATCCAACGGGAATAGGAGCGACATCCTGTACAGGTGGACTCTGCACAACTTGTGCAGGTGGTTGGGTGTAGGCCGCCTGCTGAGTAGCACCTCCGTACCCTCCGTAGATATCACTGGGGGCACCATAGCCACCATAGCCTCCCTGTGGCGCCCCCATGGCATCCATGCCCCCGTAACCTTGAGCGGAGCCCATACCTGTCGCCATGGTTCCGTATGGCTGTGGCGCCGGCGCGTAACCTCCGCTGTAGGGTCCCTGGGCAGTGGCCCCCATCATACGAGCCTATCACGCAAGAAATAATGGTACGCAAGCTTGTGTTCATGCCAATGGACATAAGCAAGCAGTTCAGCACGAAAGAGTGACCGAGCATAATCTAGCCCTATATCTCACGTTTACTGGACGGAGCATGCGCATGGCACCCACACCCACACCCACGTCAGGTGGTATGATCCTCCCAGGCCGCTTTGCCCTATGCATTTCCTCTCGAGTTGACGGATATACCTAAAGGTACCGAAGCACCCGCGCAGCGAATGCACTGCAGTTAGACCTAACTGACGAAATCTACGTAGCCGAAACCAGAAAATTATTCTACAGCTCAAAACGTAAGTGCAATGCAGCCTATCTGTCACGATATGCCTGCTATGGCGCGCATCGTTCCGCAGCCGCACCTCGACAAACCGGCGGCCAAGGTATTTCCTGTGCAACTTCTCCTTTGCTGCATCTGCAGTGGCTGCGTCTGGCAGTTCAACGTACGCAATACCATTCATCCTACCGTCCACCGCGACGCCCAACACGACAGAGTCAAGCCCAATCTCAAAACCATGCTCTGAAGTGAAACACAGCAGCCAACTCCTAAAGCACGGCCTGAAAAACAAATGAACAGCCCTGCCATACGTCATACGGGCTGTTATAGCGAAGGTGAAGGCGCACCTTGAAAAAAGTTCACGACATTCATTTCAGTGCATGTCCACGGCAGTCCCCGCAGTTTGAGGACGGTCTGCAGTAAAACCATCCAAAGCATCGATTCACCGTCGTTCCCAACGTCTCCTTCGACCCTTGTATCAGGATAACTACACCAGGAACGCTGGCTTTGGTGAAGTCATGATTGCATGCTTCTGGGAAATCACCCCCAAAACTCACCAAGTTCAGCACCTTAACGTCAGCATCGCGGCCATCCCGGCTGTCCGAGCTCAGCATCGCCACTCGCCGTTGCTGGGCCCTCTCAAAGTCTTCGGCACTGGATCGGAATACCTGATGAACACGAAAGCAGTGTCAATGTGACCATGCCTGGAAGGCCCGATTCGGATGGTCCTAATTCAATTCAGGGGCACCAATGAGTATCATCGTTCTCATCCATCTGGCAAGGCTCTGGCGTTCCCAAACGCCCTCGATACAATATGCAAAATGCACACCGCTCCCTGCGGGAAGATAGCCAGTAAGACCACTCACTTCTATCCAGCGCGCACCCATCATACGGCCGTGCAGCATCCGGACCGCCATGTCCCTCATTTCCGTCGTGTGAACGTTCACGTAGGCCTCCCCCGTTACGCGTTTCTGAAGAGCCAACCATCCAGCAGCAGCATCAAAATATCCCACATACTCCGCCGTAATTCCCCTTGGCACAAAATGAAGTGAGCGTCTATCATTTATGAAATCACGGCCAGCGCATAAACAAAGTGTCCTCGTGCCTCTATTCCTCCAACTTCCGCAGATGTTCCGACCAATATTTCTAACAACACTTAGGACCGCCTGTGAGTGCTTAAAATTACTGTGCTGGCAGAAAGTAAATGAGCGCACGTTAAGGCCGACGCAGACGCAGACATCTGATTCCCTGATTTCGACAACGGGCTTTACAAAGCGGATGATTGCGTCTTCGTTTACATCCCACGGTAGTCCCCTTAAACGGATGTGTGTCCCAACGCCAGGAATTCCATTTGACGCAGGCGTTGGTAAAGGTTTGGTGGTCTGTCGTGGCGGATCCTCAACGTTCACGGAGTGCTCCTTAAGCAGCACCAGACCCTTAGAGAGCAGCAGAAACAAAATGGCACACATGCACCTGCACGCCGCCAACCCTTCCTCCCTCCCTTCCGGTGCTGCCAAATGCAGCGCGCCCGCAGCCGTGCCCAAGCTCCTCAAGTCATCCCCCTTTACTGCAAACAAGAACACCGAAGAGCCCACACAACCCAAGCTACGCCGCAAACGAGCTCCACCATATTAGACCAGGCGCATCCTGCACGCCACAAAGGCACGCTTTTCGTCGCCCCGATCTTCAGCGCCCTCCGCCTTCAGGTTAACGCGTCTTAACCCTTCGATATATGCTAGCGGCTCGGCAGAAAAATATAGGTTCTTTCAGTAACAGTACGCATGCAATGGCCACCTCGCCAGAACCGACGCACAAAAGGCATTAAGCAAATAAACAACGAAAACACAAGAGTTAAAATGGACATACTGAAGTCACGGACTCATTCTGCCAAATGACCACATAACCACATAGTAAGCTGTGCGCTGATGTTCGGCTTTCACCTAAGGCATGCGTAGACCTCTAACAAAACTCTTCCTGCCCAAACCGAAAAAACTTCGAAAACAATTCCCCATCCACTGAAGCACCATGGGAACCAGCCTACAAAGATGCGCCTCATGAACCACATTCCACGAAGTAACCCAATCTTTTCAGTGCAATCGAGGGAAGCGCACTGAAGTAATAGCACTGACAAGCCCTACTTATATTCCTAAGTCTCGGCGTTGCCAATGGTGATCAGCGAGGGAAAAACTTAATGCGTTTCAGTGGAACGAACGTCCAACGGAACGTGCTGTATGGATCATTCAGCACAGCCAGGCTGGAGAGCTCGTCGCATCGAGCCAACGCTCTCAACTAAACACGCTAACTGTTTCATTAAGATTGGCGTACTAACGTCTGACCACAAAACTAATGTCATGATCGAATGTAACTTTGTTCAGACAAAATCTCTGCAAGCCGCGTCGTGAAGTCGCCAGCTGACTCCCACATGGGGAATAGCCCGAAACTTCCCCCATTCCACTTCATTGCATGCTCCTGTGGGGGATCGTTGATCGCAGCTGTTTCTTTCAAGTAAAGTGACCTGCTTGTTTCAACTTACTGTTCATGAACTGTTCGATGACACGTTTCAGCACCACCACTTCTGCAAAATGCGGATATAGCGTCACTTGGCGTGAGGAAGCACAGGTCCTGAACTCCTTCAACTTCTCTACTCCATAAACGCATAACGTTGCCGGGTTCGCGCCGTCTTGGCTTCTTTGGAATATAGCCGTGTCCAGCTTTTGAATAGCTTCTCCTAGTGGCGCTGCGTGTACCACACCACATGCTCTCCGCCACGGCAGATACGGTCTAAAGCCAGAAGCCCCTTTATGCAGCCACTCAACAACTTATTGTATCAATTAACAAGCAAGACGAAGCAGCACAGCCGTTGGCTCAGATCGTGCACGCAACAACGGAGGTCAGCTGGGTGCGTGCCACCCAAGTCGAACTTAACGAAGGCAACCGGTGCCGCGGAGCTTTTATGTGTCTTGCATAAAGGCGCTCCAAAGGAAATCTGAGCACTGTGGGAAGCACGCATGCATGAAGCAAAATGAAAGGGGCCTAAAGGGGTTGCATGCGCACATGCCGTAAAAAGCTGCTCCTGTGTTACCCCCAAACTTGACAGGAGATCGGCTGGGGCCAACAACAGCTCAGGGCGGACAAGAACTGAAACCTCCTCTAAAGACTGCCGCGTTGCCACATCAAAAACAATCCATGATATCCTGCAGAAAAACAAGACGGGGATGATGAGCGAAGTCCACGGCCACAGGCTTTCATGTGACGTTCTCATGGAGTCCTCTAAATATACCCGACGCCACAGCAGACCCAGTAGTAATACCAACACGCTCATGCACCAAATGGAGTGATTTGGGACGTCTATTCATTGGTATAGTGAAACTGAGAATGCGCATTTCAGGACATGCGAGACATGCGATGTATGTCCAGATACACAGATACTGAGAGGCAATGCAGGCAGGAGCGCAGCACTCACTCAACCACCTCCGTAATGTTGCCTGCCTTTACAAAGGAGAAATCAACTACGAAGAGAGTCGGGAACAGCTGTCCGGGAAACGCGACCTCAGGGGAGCTGCTAGCTGCAGCGAGCTGCGCCGCCGCCGCAGCAGCAGCTGCTGCGGCAGCTACCGCCTCCGCTGTGCTGGAGTTGCTGTTGTTGCCTGTGCTGGAATCAGCTGCGCTCTCTTCGGGAGCTGCAGCCACAACCGCCTGAGGTTCTTCTGTTGACATTCTTTCCGCAGCCCAGATGTCGAATCTGCAAACAAAAGTGCACAGACACATCTATACAGCTCAGCGGACACATTGTACTCCACAAAGAAGCACGAAATGACAAGGGCACGCGGAAGCAGTTAAAGTAGGCTGCAACGAGCTGCAGGACAAGCAAAAATGGGTTAAGCAACACGAGCAGCTGTTTCACGCCGCTGCAAGTCAAAACTGATTGCGTATCCCAGCGGAACCAATGCCCTCAGCGCCTACAGCAATGGCCTCAAGACCCCTCAACAATTCTGGTGGCCTTCGGCACGCTTTCGGAACTGTCTGCATTGCAGCAGAGCTGCTAGTGCTACTCAGGCTCTCCTTGCTCTCGACTGCCGCATAGGTGAGCCACCAGGAGTCTCAAGAATCCATTTGGTGTTGAACAGCACTGGCTTTTCTTCAAATTTGACCTACCGAGCGAATCAGCCGTCAGCCAGTAACCAAAGCCCCAGCCTCCTGGAGGTACAGTGGGGGCCCTCAGGGGCAGCGCCGAGGCAGGGCTACGGGGTGTACGTACAGCACGGCGATGAATAAACAAACAAAGCTGCACTATTCACCTACCTTCATTGAAATGCTAGAGGGGAAACATAAACACCAAAGGCCCCAAAATTGGGGCTTGGGGCTGTCCCGTCCGGGAGACAGGCTGCTGCTACTATATACATCCCATGTTAGGTACAAATGGAAGCACTCGCAATGTATGTGATTCTCTCAAGTATGTGGAGCGAAACCACATCGATTATACTGAGCACATTATCTATGCTTGTACATTTTGCAGCTGCAGTTAATGGAGAGAACAATTCGGCCTTGGTGTCCTATTCCACACGAGCCAACGACCCCAGCAAGAAATGCTCTGCCTTCCTCTCAGCTGGTGGGCCGACCCGAAGATCTAAACAATCTTTCCCACAGAACCATCTAAAAACCGTAAATGCAAATGCAAGAACGTACACTGCTTCCCCTAAACTGAAGTGCTGAAGGGGGTGTTGCCCCCTGTTTCGCATTCACCGAGCCGATCTGTGCCGCTTTCGTAGGAGCCAACTGCTCAGATTACCGAACGTGCTTCTGGGTTGGGAATATACATATTGCATTGTTCTTCGAATCCTTCGAATCCGCACTCGTAAAACACAGCAGTGCATGCACGAACTTCACACTGAACGCCGTGTGACCAGCTGCGTTCACAGCGAAGTGTGATTTAGTCTGAAGTGTCCTCCACTTTAATGACAAGCATGGCGTCAACAGTAGCCGTCAATGGCGTGGGGTATCATCACGTAAGATCACGCTAAGGACACTAAGTCCTTCGTGCCTGGGACCTCATTGTAAGCTCTGCAGAGCCATCTACAGAACATGCCACATACATTGGCGTCAGCTGCGTGTACTATGCTTCTACTGTGGAGCGCCTGCGTACTTGGCGTGTTGTACATACGGAAAACACGGGGAATACGCGCGTACTTCGTCCTACGCTGCCGTGCGGAATCAACCCTAGGGCCTGACAAGTCCACCACTCAAACACCACACCTGAGTGCTGCCGTTCCTTGCAGCTGGATGGCACATTGCTATCCACTCAAATGAGAGCAATGCTGGTCAGCTCATACAGATGAGCTTGTCAGTAAAATATTAGCTGTTTCAATGTCCCCACAGGACTTGAGGACCTCCGGTTCAACTAGAGCATCCCGCGCCCAAAGAGCGCGAAAATTTCTCCGGGCAGTCAGCTGAATAGCGCCTTGAGGACGCAAACAAACTGGCTAGCTGGGAAGCCAGGTAATCTCTAAGGCCGGCGCAAGCACGTAGCACGTATCTTATGGATCACATGAGGCCAAGACAAGTGGAGCCTTCCACGACAAAAGACACTGCAAGGAAGTACAGATTAACATTTACTGGCTCAGTAGTGCTAAAGTGCTGCTGCACTGACAGCAGCAGCGGCTGTGTGTGGAAAGGTGTGCCTCAAAAGTCTTCCGTCACCTCTGTTTGGCCCTCAGTTGCCTTTTCTCCCTAAACCACAGCACGCGCATGAAACCAATCAAGCATCTGCTCGGCTAGCTCCGGGCTGCAGAGCACCAGAAACCCATGAAGGCCACGCCCACTCACCTCCATCGACACTGCTGCCTCCTCTCCACGACGCATTTTTTTTTCCAGCTGGAAGCCACACACACAGAAGAGTAGCAAATCTTTACACCTTTGCAGCAATTAACTGCAGCTGGACCGACCAACCGTGAAAAACAGCAGAAAACAACAGCAACGTAGGGCAGCAGCGACAAAACGCAACACCCGTGAATAGTAGTAATGAACTGCAGCACAAGGAGAAGCAAAAAACACCAGCCCTAAACTATGAAAATAACACTAGGCAGCAGTAACGGCCAGTAGCGGCTATCAGCAGCAACTCTATAGGCAGCAAATTCCATACCTTGCGCTGCTTCTGTCGTGCAGCCACATGCTCCATCCGTTCAGAAGCCTGCATTTCCCCACAGGCTCTCAACCCCAAATCGTCGACTTTAAACTTTCAAAACCTGCTAAAGTCTAAATACGTGTTTGCAAGCCCCAACTTTCCGACTTTATACCGAGCACCGTTCACCAGAAACCCTAAACCGTGGTAAGAGCGGCTTGTCCCGTGCAACCTTTTCCACACCTCTGTTTTGGCTCGCTGTTCTTCCCGTTGTCTCTTTGTCATAGCAATGTCTCTAAACATAAGGCGCTGCATCAGCAGCAACAAAAAAAGGAGTCAGCAGGGCGGCAACCAACGAAGGATACAGGGCCCTGTCTCAATATATAAATGGAAAGAACCATCACCACATCGCCATACCGCTGCCACTGTTGATGTTGCTGTATTTGCTGAGCCCGCTGGTACAGCTGTCGTGCTGCGCTGCGCTCACCATCGCTCCATGCCCAGCGTAAGACGCCTGCGCGTCTTCAATTTCTGCTTCTGCTTCTGGCCCTCTGGCTGGTGCCGATGCTGTTGCTGGCGTGACTCCGAGAGCCGCCAGTTGCCTGTCTGCAAGCTCTTGCCTCAGCGCAGCAACGGCCTCGTCCTCCATATCGCTCTTGTTGACAAGTCGGACAGGCTCCTGCAACGGCAGCAACAACAGGGGCAACAAGAGGAAAACATGGAACTGGAAAAGTGGAACTAAGCTCTGACGCATTGCACCCCACAATTCCGGCTGCTCATTCAGACCCAGAAAAGAAACTGGAAGAGTACATACGCAACGACTAAACAAACATGAGGACGAAATGACAAGCAGACAACCTAACGAAGTGCCAGTAGGAAAAGCAAATGGGCTGACCAAAAGATACGTATATGGGCGCAGACCGGGAGCCGTAAACAGATCGAAAACGACATTTAAGTGCGTGGATGCTTTATACCATAAGCAACAAGTGACAAGCATGATTAATTGCATCAGGAGTTGACTGGATAGTGTAAATGGCCCAGAAGGCAGCTACTAAATTAACTAGTAAGTCGTCTCAGCTCACATTATCCCTGAAGCCTGAGGGCAAAGAATAGTAGGGAATGCTCCCCTCTTGCCACCCCTGAAGGAACATCTTCGCCGCTGCATCTATGTCTGCTATTCCTCCCTTCAGCAGCTTGCCTCTGCGCATTGCCAGTGAGTGCAATGCCTCTTTGGGGCTTGAAAATGATGGCAAGTGGTACAGTCTCTGTAGTGTCTGTATACATGAAATCGATATCAGCGCCTCGGCGACTGAAATCGGATCTGGTATTTGTGGCACCGGGAGCAGTGACTGCAGCAGCACAGATGCAGAAGCCACCAATGGCTTCTCCACTTGCCGCCCCTGCTGCTGCTGCTGCTGCTGCTGCTGTAGGGCCAGGATGGACAGGGGATGTGGCAGAATCGTGGCTCTGTCCTCCTCTCTTGCTGGGGGCGCAAAAAGCACCCCCGGGGAGTCGATGAGCTGTGTTTGCGCGTCCAGCTTGATGAACTTCAACTGGCGGGTGCTTCCAGGCAGTGCAGCGACAGAAGCTGTACATACACTACGGGTCAACGCGTTCACCACGGAGCTCTTGCCCACATTTGGATAGCCCACAACCCCAACAGTCATGAATGCCTTGCTGCTGCCGCTACCACCGCCAAGCGCAGGACGGCTGGAGGAACTGGTGGCGGAGGCACGGCTCTCAGTGGTAATTTTATCGCCTTCCGCTGTTGATGTTGCTGCTGCGCCCCCATGAGACGGTTTTGCTGCAGCATGGGCTATCGAAGACAACAGCTTAAGCAGCGGCTGTACGCCTAAGGCGTGCGAACTACTTCTGCAGCGAAGCCGAAGCATAGGACCCCAGAACCTAAAATTTAAGCCATGAACTCTGACGCCCGAACGCTGTCTTGCCACCGCACGTAGCCTCAGCCCGTAGCCTCAGCATCAGCAAGCACCTGGTATTACAAGAACTTACAAAGCTTACGTCCGAATTTAGAAATCATGGCCAAAGGCTCACGACTGAAACTTACCGCTTTAGTTTATCCGAGGCGTGGAGAGGGTCTGCTGCGCACCACCTGCCTGTGCGCTTGCCGGCGCTGCTACTGTTGCTACTGCTGCACTTGAACGCCAGGACAGGGCACGCAGAGCTGCGCTGCAGGTGCTGCAGCCACGCCGCCAGAGCAGCAGCAGGCAACAAGTCAATCTTATTCAGTAGCAAGATGACCTTCTTTCCCTCCCTGGAAACGCAGGTAGCATAACCTAAACCTACGGTGAAAAATGCAAGCATAGACCAGCAGCACCACGTACAGACAAGGCTTAGCGTGGAACCCTAGAGCCTGTGCTGCACATCCAAAAGCATTCACCTTACCGAAGTGCCCATCGCTCTAGACCCGCACATCGAAACGCCAGGGGCAGTCTCGCGTCTAAGACGTGTATAATGATGTCTGATGCTGCCAGGAGCTGCCGGAGCTGCTGCTGCTGCTGCCGCTGCAGTGCAGCGACATGCTGCTGCTTGCTACTGCTCAGAGTCAACGAAGAAGCAATCGACTGAAGCGCCAGGTCCGCCTCTGCACGTACATTAAACGGGACTAAAAAAACTAAGCGTTTATACTCATAAGCCCTGAAGCTTCGCCGTGCGACTGGAGAGCGGCTTTCTGCGAGCCACTGGGGGTTCACAAGAAGCTTTGTGGTGGCTACTACTGCGAGACGAACCCGAAGGACCAGCAGCTGTTGCTGCTTCGAAGGCCGTCGTTGCTGCTGCCGCCTTGTCTGCGATTCGCTGCAGAGCTTCCGCGTCTGTTGCTCCGTCTGCCTGGACAGCTGCAGCAGCGGCTTCGGACTGCTCTTGACGCTGTTGTCGTTGTTGTTGCTTCTGCTGCTTCTTCTGCTCCCGTTCCCGCTGCAGCTGTTCCTCCTTCTCCTGCTTCTGCCGCGCTATATTCGCCAAGAGTTCCGCCTTGAAAGGGTAAGAATTCGGAATACCAGGGTCCCGGCGAAACTCTGAAAGCCCATAAACAGTGACAGTAACAGAGGAAGTAGCAGCAGCAGTAGCAGCCACAGCCACGAGCCCGCTAAGAGGCCCCACCCATAGATGGAACATTGCAGCAGAAGACCACCTCAGCAGCAACACAATGACGGCGACAGAAGCTCCAGCAGCGCCAATAGGGATGATGGCACCAAGTTTCATCTTACTTCGCCTAACAGGGCCGTCTTTGTTCTTCGCCACCTTCCGCATTTTCCTTCTATGCTCCCGGACTTTCTTTTGAATCTGCAGGACAGCAGCAGCTAGCGTCTGCAGCTTGTATTTTGAATTGGGGTGCTTTTCTACCTATGGGGAAATACTTTGCTTGTAGGGCCTCAAGTCTACGGGTAGGCCGTGTGGCTTTGAAACTGGGGCTTACGTTGTACTTCTGTGAGAGCTTTCGCCTCTTGGATTGCTCTAAACACAAACACAGCCCACACAGGATGAACTGCTTAACTTAAATCCTGAGCTATGAGCCCTCACGTCCAAAGCGTTGAGGCCACAGCGCATCGAGATAGCGCGTCGATGCAGGGAGGCAACACAGAGAAGCTACTGGCTCCGGCTTTGAGATCGTAGGTCCTTGCACTGATGGCCGTGGTGTAAGCCTTTGAATCTCAAGGCACAAGTCTTGGCAATTAGGATGGAGGGTCTAGGCCAGGCCTCACTTTTAACCTTCGCCATTTCAATGAAGGCGCCAAGACTCTCGGGGAGAACTTGACAATGTCACTGGTGGGTTTTAAATCCCCTTAACTCTATGCAGTCCGTTCAAAACCCTAGAAATTTAACAACGAAACGTACGGCATTTGTACCTTATCCACAAACAGCACCTCTGAAGGCAGTAAAGCATGGGGGCCCCCATCGCCCCACACGGACCCTGCTACGGGATAGGAGGGGGCCCCATCAGAAGGTTTATATCTGAAACTAACACTGCCTGATCCAAGGACAAATTTAACGTCTAATCAAACTAATTACAGATGTTAGAAGAAAATTAAAGACGCACATGACGTCAGCAGCAACACTTTTGGACACTGTCCTTGCTGCGGTTGGCCCCGTCGCTGTCGCTGAGGTTGATGCTCTTGGCTGTTTGTGTTAATGCTGCTGGAATTTATGTAGTAGCTTCGTCTCCGCTTCCTCTTCTGCTGCTACTTACGGTGTTGCAGATCTTGCTGCTACTCACGCCGCTGCTCTACGTACCGCAAGCTAGGCACTCAACAATAGACGCTAAGAGTTCAGCATTTCTCTCCACATTTACACTTCACCGAGCACGTGACAGCAGTTTTACGTGGCCGTAAGGGCTAAGGGTTAGTTTGGAGCATCTTGGTGCAGATATGTTTTGGACATCTGTATCAAGACGCAGTCCACGACACCAAGGTTTAAGGCTTTGCCTTCTGGCGAAGCCGTCGACAGACTGCCCCCCACTACTTTGCTTCTTCCGTCTCGGCCGGTTATCCCGTGGCCGTGCTTTAGACTTCACCTGTCTGCATTTGGCTTCATTCGTTGCTATATCTGTGTGGCCGTCACCTTGTTTCTTTCTGCCCCCGCTCAAGGCTGCGTTTTCCGTCTACTCTTCTCTTCGGTTCGTCCAAGAAAGGCTGCTTTTATTCCCCGAGGTGCAACGGGAGCAGTGTCGCTCAAAAGCAGTGACAAAACGAGTTCACAAATTGCTCCTGCTGCCGCAGTTCTTGCTGCATACTGAACAAGCGCTGCTACAGGCAACTACAGAGCAGGCGTCGAGTGCGTTCGTAGTGGCCATTTAGTAGCAGCTGGTCGCCCTACTGCCATCGCCGCTGTCGCTGCTGGCTATTGCAGGGCTGCCTGGAGCCGCTGCTGCGGGGTCACCTGCCACTTTTGCTGCAGGGCCACCTGCTGCTTTTGGTGTGGGGCCACCTGCTTCGGCTGCTACCGGCCCACATGCTTACAAATTGTCACTAGTCTGGCTGTGTATGGCATGCTGCTTCAGGATTTCAGGCAGCATCGCTTCGGCCTTTTTTCTGTTTAACACTACCTGCAACTTCTCCTCCAGAACAAATGTCACGAACTCGCTTTGCTGCTGCTGTTCCTGCTGCTTCTGCTGCTCGTGCTCCCGTGGCTGCTCCTGCTTGTGTGGTTGCTGCTGCTGGGTTGTTCTGATTCCCAAGAGTTGCGCCAAGTGCCGCAGATTAATAACTTTCGTTCCGTCCACGGAGGAGAGAAGGCAATTGCGCGCGCTGTAACCACTGGTCAGGTCAGACGCCAGTATCTGCGAAACCAGCAGCACCGCGCGCACCAGCAGCGACTTTTAGCAGCGACACCATCGTGCACCATGAGCAACGAAGGGGCAGCAGCATTCTTCTGAAACAAAAATAAGTGCGTTAGCATAGCCTCAGAAACACCAACTCAAGGCAACCCGTCCATGAGGGCACTCCTACTCTTGGCCCTGAATCATAAATTCTAACCTGTGTTAGTACAATGGGCTCCTCTCCTTCGACAGTGGCGAAAACCTCTGACAGTGGCCGTAGCAGCGAGCTGGGGGCCCTCTCGTGGAACTTTGGCCCAAACTCGTCCTGAAAAAGTAGACATGGAATGCATCAGAACTAAGACTGCGAAGAAAAGAAAACAGGACGAATAAGAGCTCAACAAGCACTGAGTAGTCACAGACGTGCTACCAACACCTCAGCATAGCGAGGAGCTAAAGATAGAGGCAAGTGGTCCGTCTCCCCTACCTTCAAGTATTCCAAAGTAAGGGGGCAGAAGACCAAGCCCCCATAAACTATATAGCGTGCTGGAATCCCCCACTGATGTTTTGGAATAAGGCATTGCTCTCTCTCCAGGGGCACCTGCAGGCAGTCATAAAACCCGAACGCATGCTATGTAAAAGCATCATGCGTATGTAGTCGCTTCTGGGCAGCCTCTCTGTGCTTGGCGGTGAATGTATACTGATTAGGTTTTCTACAGCACAAGCATACTACTGTACAACACATAAATATATGCATATGTTCGTGTCTGTAAATACGTTGCGCTGTAGATTGGGATATCAGATATACTCGGCAACTCCTATTTACTTTTGGATACAGGCTGCTGAGCATATATGACTTTCACAATTGCGCGCGTGCAGCTGTAAAAAGAGTTTCTACTCCGTAATATTTTGCAAACGACGCTCAAAGTGACTTACGAAGTCTAAACAATCATTGGCGGGCTGCAACACTGAATTATCCACGTGCTTAAACGATTCATTGCCGTTCGTAAGGCGTAGGGTTTACTGTGTTGTACGGCGGCTTATGGATCCGCAATGTGAGGGTTTAGGGCTTGGCATTCTGTGCGAGGGTGTTGAGGATAACACTAGTCATAGTAGCCTAGAGCATAGCATTCCCGTAGGCTCAACGCTTTCGACTGCATGCTTGTGTCAATAGTTCTAGCAACTTTGAATCATTCGTACAGACGTTACAGGTTGGGAGCTGTAGATGCTATTGTGAGGCACAAAGTGAAGGTCTGGAGGCTTTCTATGAGGGTTTTCGGCACTAGGCCTAAGTTTTGTAGTTGCGCATTCAGGCTTACCACAACGTTCTGCACTTTCCCCTTTCTGAGGACTGTGAGGTTAAGGGTCTCTCCCATGAACTTTTCAGATATTACGTGCGAAACGCTCACTCTTTCCATGCCCCTGAGGACAAAGTCTAAGCCCTCAACCCTTTATCATACACTGAAACCGCTAATGCCCCACAATGTGATGTGCCTCGGAACGGCATCCAAAGAAGCAAAGTGGCTTCACACAGCCCGGATTTTAACAAGCAGCCATTACGCGAACCACGTTAGCTACAGCTGCTACGCAGTAGCAACGGCAGCACCATGAACACAACATGGGATGACACCTAATGGAAGAGCAACTTGTCTGGCTTAAAGCCCATATGTCAAAATGAAAAAGAAAGGAGACGAAAAAGCTGAAGGCCAAAGGAAATAGTCACACAAGCGAAGAAGAGGGCAAGCTGGACAGACGAGCGAGGCTGAAGAAACAACAAATAAGCAATAAAGGAGATGCAGAGAGCTAATGACGGAGATAAACCGGAGAAAAACTAACCTGAAGTGAACAGTGCCGTCTCCTGCTACATCGGCTCCTTCGACAGCCATAACAACGTCTTCTTGTTGCAGCCCGATTGCTTGCTCCAAAGACGAGTGCAGCAGAGCTCTGCGTTCTGCTGCTGAGGGCGGTGGCTTCCCTGCTGCTGCAGCTGCTGCTGTTGCTTCGTCTGCTGCTGCTATTGCAGCCTGCACAAGAGCAGACGGGTCCGCCAGAGGCCTTGAGTCGAAGGGCGCGGCAACCGCATTTGCTGCTTTCGCTGCTGCTGCTTCATCTGTTGCTGGCTCTGGTGGTATCCCTGTGCCGCTTGATGCTGCTGCCGCTTCAACCTTATCTGCTGCCGCCCTTGCGCGTTCCAGAAAGTTGCGAGAGCGCACGGCGTCTGTTGCCGTCACAAGAATGCCACCCGCAGTCACACCTGCAGCAACAAATGCAGCGGAAGGAGCAGCGGTAGCCGTAACGGCACCAAAAGGATTCGCATCTGCAGCCGCCAGAGTAGCAATGCCGCTCGCGGCAGTCGCAGCAAATGCCTCACCAGGTGGCAGATCTTCTTTCTTGAGTTTGGTGACTCCAAGCTTTTGCTGCATGCACTCGTTTTCTAGTGGCTGGAAGAGCACGCCGGCCGCCGGAAAGCCAGTGTACTTGCCGTGCCTCTTCAGGTCAGTGAAGAGGTGGTTAACAACATTCCAAGGCACAATGTAGCCGACGTTTTGTGCCGCTGAGGCCTCGCACCCCTGAAACGCCACACCAACCACCCGGCCCTCCTTCAGAGCAGGACCACCACTGTTTCCAGGGTTTATCGCAGCGTCGATCTGCACACATAACAGACTGAAGCAGCAGCAGCGGCAGCAGCAGCAACAAAAGCGGTAGCGATGACCGACACATGTTTCACCCACTTTTGCCACTGAGTGACTCGCGCGCCGAGTGTAGGCTTCACATTTAATTCTTTGGTCTGGAGTTTAAGGAATGGAATTCAAAATCTTAGGGATTAAGGCGCACGCGGCGTTCGAGTGTGCGTAGGTGTTGACATCTACGCGACTGACGACCCCCGAAGTGATGCACAAGTTGTCGCCTCCTCGTGGGTAGCCCAACACTATCACACCGTCCTGCAGTGCAGGAATCTGCAGCAACAAGGGCGGAAGCTCAGCAGCGGAAACAACATTAGCAGTAGCAGCCCACCAGCAACAGCACTGTGGGCACCAGCACAAGCAGCGGCACCAGCAGCAGCACCAACAACAGCTATTCGCGCAATCAACAGCAGAAACGGGAAACGGAGAAGCCGCAACGCCACCCGTAGCACTTACATCACCGAAGAGGAGCCCCTGTGTGTCAGCCCAGAATTCGTCATTGTCAACCGTAAGTACAGCCAGGTCACACTCGTGCGCCACAGCCAACACTCTCGCTGGGTATTTAATGGGCGAGCTAAAAAGCAGCAATTTGACAAACTGGAAACTGATTAATCAAGCTGCAAAATTGCCAATCCAGCGGGGAAAAGGGCCAGAACACATAAGTATGTGAAAGCGACAAGAGCTACTGGCAGGCACACTTCCTGTTACGAAAGCAGCTATAGCTACGGCAACGACATCCTCAGCACTGGTACAGAGGCATTCACAACTGCAGGTCTTGTGCATCTACAGCAGGAGCAGTAACAGACAGAGCAGCAGCTGTATGCTAAGGAGCAGCAGCATTGCCAACGGCCGCGGCATTTGCGACATCAGTAGCAACAGCCACTGAAGCAGCGCTCGTGGGCGTACCCGTGCTTCCTGAGGTGAAGTCTGTTGTTCCAGGCTACGCAGTGCGCGTTGGTTATGATTATTCTTTCTTTGCCTCCTGAAGCAGGATGGACAATGAAACCACTTCCAGTGCTGCTACCTTGGCGCTGCATCTGCCACGGCAACGCGTAGTTGGGGTCTGTAAAGTCGCTGTAGACCTTCACCACCGAGCTGCATAGGGAATTCAGGTCCCAACCAGACGCTTCCATATGCCTGGCATCTGCGGCTGCTGTTGCGGCCGCATGGGCAGCAGCTATAGGAGATGCGGCGGCACCTGCTGCAGACGGGACAAATGCAGCAGCTGCCGTGGACCAAGTGCTGTTGGTGCTACTGCTGTTGCTGTTGGGGAGCAGGTGCGCTGCCTCAAAAGAGCTGAAGCCACGGCAGGGAACGCGGGCGCCAGCGGGTGGATAGGTTGCAACAGCGGCAGCAACAGCAAGACGGTGTGGTGTCTGCTGCGAGCACAAGCAGCAAAGGGAGACACTCTAAAGATGCAAACACAGCACAGTAGACCTCTAAAATGGTGCAAATGGCAGCGGCTGGCTGCACAAGGAGTGCAGCTGCAGCAGCGCATGCAAAAGGGCTGATGCAGCAGCGGCAGCTACAAGCTGCTCACCTTCGGCCGCCCTGCTGTCACATGTGTAGGGGGCCCCGACGAGACCCAGCAGGCAGCTTTGCTGCTGCTGGTGCCCTGCAGCAGCCTCTTGTGCTGAGTGTGGACTCGCTGCTGCAGCAGCTGTGTTATTTTGTGTTGCAGAGGCTGCTGCTGCTGCGCTAGGCGATGCAGCCAACCTGCAACCACGGGCCTCAGCATGCCCCTAGGCGCACGATGCACCTCCATGCTTCTGATTTTTCTGCTGTTGTAGTTTCTGCTGCTGTTGTCGCTGCTTGGCTTTCTGGCCCGATCAGACAAAGGGATCGGAGGACAATTGCTTCTGCTGCTATTGCGCAGGAAAAAACAGGCTGGGGCCGGTGAAGGAAGCAGCAAAAAATAAAACAAAAAACAAAAGAAAGCGAAAGGGGACGGATACATCAGAAGGCCATTCAAGCTAGATTCCCACTGCCCCCAATCCTATACCCTAAAACGCAGAGGGGAAACCCTGCGTCATAAACTAAGCTTCAGACTAAAACCACAAATAAGCCTAAAACCCTTCAGACAGAGACCTTCAAATCATATTTTGAGCGCTTTTACGGTAAGAAAAGTTCCTGAAAGCCTAGCACCCGAAGACACTTTACATGGTAGGGTAGAAGGCCGGGGGCCCCGTGGGCCCCTGTGTGGGGCCCCACAGCAACAGAGGATAAATGGCATATTTCAAGCAATATATGGTATTCATAATAGGGTACAAAGTATATGAACACCAACAGGGCATAAAGGAAGACTCAATTGATACTTTCTGTATGGCTAGGAGCTGTGGTGTCCTATAAGAGCCAGTGTCTCCGGCTGACCATATGCAATGGCAAAATTAGGCTGCATTCATTCCCTTTGCTATTTATTTGGCTGTCCTCATAACTATGCATTGTCACTGTTTGTTTTTTCAAGAATGCATGTGTCATTCAACGTGAAAACCGCATTATCCATCTATTGACGCTGCCTGCCCCACTATTCCGCTGCACGCCTATGGCGCGAGTCACGGTATTTTTTTGGTCCATTACTTTCTAGGCAGCCCTGGTTTTCCTGCTCGCCCCATATGCCGCGATTATCCTTTTTTTCATCTGTTGTCTTCTCCCTGTCACTTGCTTGCCCCTGTTGCGCCTCAGAAGCTCGTTTGATCATTTTGCCGCGGACTACAACAGTTGCTGCTACAGTTGTTGTTCATGCTAATGTCGTTAAAATTCTCTTTGTGCCCCTGCGCTCATGTGCTGTCCGTTCTTTGTCTATTTTCCGGGCAGCAGCAAATGTTGTACGCAGTCCAAGTCCGAAGGAGTGCTTCCACTGTGCACCCCAAAGTTCGAATACTTAACCCTAAACCCTACTATACTATTAATCCTAAACCCTAAAGCCTCTAAGGTCCAGACACAGTGCCCTTCTAATTATTGGGACGATCGGGGCAACAAAACGCGCCCAAGTATATTGCTCTGCGTTTGCGATTAACACTGCTTTTGTTGGCATCGATAGTGCTGCCACAGAAGCAGAAACAAACTGCCTCTCCAGGCAAAGAGAAGGCGCCTAGGCTCCCGCTTGCTTCCGCCGCGCAACCTCTCGCTGCAGAAGTTGCGCCACAGCTGCCTTTACCTGCTGCATGCACCCTGCAGAGGCAGCTGTAGCGTCTTCAGCGGCCAACGTCGTTGTCTCATTTGCTTTTGCTGCTTCGTGCTTCGACACAGCAGCAGCTGCAGCAGAGATCGCCTGGGAAGCCACAGCAGGGAGTCCTGCCACTGCAAGATACAGCAGACGAGCAGCAGCACTGTGATAAGCTTCTCTTTGTGCTTCGTAGATCTCTGTGTCTACTGGCACTACTGCTGCTCCTTCTCTTTCTGTTCCAGACACCGCCGCTGAACGCTCTGCTTCCGGCGTCGCTCCTGCCGGCGCCGCTGATGGGGATTCTGTTGCTGCTGCTGATGGCTCCGTTGCACCCACTACAGGTTCTGTTGCTAGTGCTGCCGAGGTGTCAGCTACTGATGTTGCTGAAGGAGCTTCTGGGGCCGTTGCTGCAAGTTCTGCAGCCGCTGGCTCCGCGAGATCTGTTGTTTCTACCGTAGCTGCTGCTGGCTTTCCAGCCGCAGGCGCCTCAGATGCTGGTATTGTTCTGTCAGATGCTCTTATCTCTGCTGGCGACTCGGATGTCTTTGCTGCGGAGTCGCAAGCAACCGTTTCTTGCTCAGGCGCTGCCACCGTTTCTTCAGCCAGTGATGTCTCCTGTGCAACGGCTGCTTGCGCTGTTCTTTTTGGGGAGGTGGCTGCTGCTGCTGTCTCTGCTTGAGAAGTCAGCACAGTAACAACCACGCAGCTCAAAGCATCGACAAGAGCTTCTGTAAGCGGAAACAAGCTGCTGCTGCTCGCAGCGTTTTCACTTATGGGCGGCAACTGCTGTAGAAACGCCTCAAGCGTCTGCAGTGGATGCTTCTGCCGCGCTACCAATGTAGATAGTTCGCTCATGTTGTTGTCGCTGCCGCTGGTGCCGTCATTACTGCTGCTCCTGCTGACGAGGGGAGACACCGAGAGTTGAAGAGAAAGCGCAGGCGTGAGACAGGAGACTGCTGCTGCTGCGACGCGACACGGGAAAGGGCGATACAGCGAACCACTACCAGCAGCAGCGTGCTGGCTACACAGACGCCCGAGACGCAGCAGAAGACCCCGAAATTGCGCTGCAGCATGATGCCGAGAAGCCGGCCACTTGGGCAGCAAATCTGCCGCCGCTCGCGCTGCTTCTGTCCCACCTTCTGCTGCACTTGGTGCTGCTGTCGCTCCTGCGCTCTCTGGAGATAGTGATGAACCTGCCGCTGTTACCTTTCTTTTATCTAACTTTGCCTTCCCCGGTGCGGCAGGCTTTGACGCTGCTGCTGCTGCTTCGGCGTCCTCAGCCGTCGCCATGGTGTGTGGAGTTAACGCTGGTTGCTCCGAATCGCCTTTTTGTGCTGTTGCTGCTGCGGTTTCTGCGGGAACTCCTATTGCTGTTGTGGCACACGCCTGTTCGACTGTGTAGGCGAAGCCACTCAGCCGCTGCAAAGCAGCTCCTATGCGTACGCACCACTCTGGCTGTTCTTGCTGCTGTTGCTCTCCTTGCTGATCTCGTTGCTGCGGAGGCATACTGTTCCAGGGGCCACTCGCAAGAGCAAGTGCCTCTACAGCGACAAGCGCTGTAGCAAGCGTCAGCACACCCTCAGTGTCTCTCGAAACCGGAGTAGCTTGAGGTGTGTTTGCTGCTGTTGTTCGTGTTGCTGCTGATGTCAGCGACTGCCCTCCTGCTGCTGCTGCAGTGATACTTGAAACCGCTGATTCAATAAGCTGCGAGCAGTGCATTAGCAGGCGCGTGCTGGCCTGACCTTCGGCACCTTCTGCTTCCGGTGCTGCTGTTACAGCTAGCTCCGCTGTTGCTGCTGCTGCAGCCGAGCTGGAAGCACGTGCCGCTGCCTCGTACAGACTGCGCAGCAGCTGAACTGTCTCCACTGGAGACTCCAGTGTTGCTTGTTCGCAGAGCCGCACAAGAAAGCAAGGGCATTCTAACGGAGATAGCAGTTCCAGGAAAGCAGCATCAGCAGCAGTACCGCCAACCGACGCAGCTGCCGTTCCCACCACACAGAAGCACCGCTGCAGTAGGCAGAGTGCTGCCTTGGATAACTCACCAGGCGGCAAGTCTACCCCTTTAGATGCTACAACTGTTGCCGCTGCAGGTGCTGCTGTATCTGCAGGAAGTGACAATGCAGCTGTGGATACATCACGCACAGCTGCAAAGAAGGAAACGGAAGCAGTTGCTTCCTTCAGGGATGCTGGCCGCTGCTGCAGCGCAGCAGCTAAGCGCCATACGTGAGAAATGCAACAGTATATAACTCTTCCTGCCGCAGCTGCTGCAGCCTCTCTCGGTGCAGTTGCTGAGGATGCTGCTGGTACATTCGAAAGTTCAGCTGCGGGCAATTCGCTCTCTTGCTGCTTCACAAAGCCAGCAGCAGCAGCCGTAGTGCTGCTGTCCTCCTGCGCCTTCACCTGATCTGTAGCAACGATTACTGTTGTTGCTGCAGCCTTTGCGAGGGCCGCTACAGCCTCACAGGCCCGCTGCCACGTGCGAAGGTGAAACGACGCAGCAGCTGCTGAGCCCTGAGAAGCACGCCGCTCACTAGCAGCAGCACCATGTGCTGCTATTGTTGTAGGGGCAACAGCTGCATATGGCGCGCCGACAAAATCTGCTGCACTGTCAGCAGCCAACCAATTATCTGCCCAGTCTGTATCTCCACTGGAATCTTGCTGCTGGTGCTGCTGCCGTTGTTCAGGAGACTCCGAGAAGGAAACGCAGAGTAGAAGGCTGGTCGTTATCTCCAGTCTCCAGCACAGCTCGTCGTGTTCTTTTTCTAGCCAGGTTGTTGCAGCAGCACGAACCTCCGCCTCTGCTGCTGCTTCTCTTGCCTCTGCGGCTACCGCCTCTATCGGCTGCAGCAGCAAATCCGTAAGCCTACCCAATGCACGGCAGCTCGCCACGGTGAGTGATGCATCCTCTCTTGGTGTTTCTGCGGCATTTGCTGCTGCTGGGCCGGTGCTGCTGCGTGCAACTGCTGCAAGTGCAGCAAATGCAACCTCGGCAGGAACAAAAGTCGGTGAGTCGTCTGGTGTGGAAAGCGGCCGACACAGCACTAACAAGCCATGCAGCAGTTGCTGCCGCTCCTGCTGCTGCACCTGCTTCTCGCCTTGTAAAAGAGCAGCCATAATGTGCAACGATAGAGGAATAGAACACGGTTCCATGGCGGCAACCCACTGCTCTCGCTGCTCAGAGAAGGCAGCAGCAGCCCTACCAGCAGCAGATACACCAGAGGCAGCAGGAGGACAGGTCACATAGCCAAGCAGCTGGCACGCCAAAAGAAGGCGGCGACGCAGCAGCCAGTCCGCGGGAGCTTGTGCTGGTTCTATTCGTCCTGCTCGTGTCGCTGCTGCTGCGAGTACCTTTGCTGATGACTGAGCTACGTCCCCCAGCGGCAGCAACAGCTGGCCTACAAGCCTCCAAGGGCTAAGGCAGCAGCCAGCCTCCGCAAATTTGAAGAGAACTCTCAGAGACATCGCTGTGAGCTGCTGATGCTGCTGCTGTTGCTGCGCATATACATCCTCAGTCGTCAACCCGCACGTCACCGCTGCCTGAAGACGCAGTAGGGCCGCTCTGCGTCGCGCTGCAGTTGCTTCATCTTCTGCTGCTGCCGCCGCTGCTGCTATTGCATGCGTATCGGGTGTGGAAGGCGAGTCCGGTGGCATAGGCGGCGCAATGTGCCGCAGCAGCGCAGTAACTGCAGCAGAGACCGCCACCTCTTGCTGCCGCAGTAGCGGCTCCGGCAGCCCCACCTCGGTGCCTGTTGCCGGTTTAATGAAGCGCTGCAGCAGCAGTAATAGCAACTGCAGACCCCAACCAGCGAGCGTGAGCCCTTCGTCTCGGCGTGTTCCAGTCTGTGGCTGCGGCTGATCTCGAACACCCCGCAGCAGGAGCTCGCATGCTGCCCGAACTAGTGGAGCAAGGCTGTCGATCAGGCAATACTCTGCTGCATTTGCTCCTGCAGAAGCCCCTGCTGTTGCTGATGCTGTTACACGCTTCGCCTTGTACTCCTTCGCTGCAGAGACAGTCCAATGGTGCTGCTGCTGATGCAGCTCCGGAAGGTTCAGCAGCAGCACAAGGCATTCTGCTGCTGCTGCACAAACGATTGGTTGCACTTCCGCGGAGCTGCTGTCACTTAAGTCGTCACAGAATCCAGAGTCCGCTGTTGGCTCTCCTGCGGCTGCTGAAGGTGCAGATATACCCGGGAGGGGCCTCCATACGAGGCCTGTGAGGGGAGGCAGCGCGCGTGCTGCTGCAAGAGGGGACAGCAACATCTTTGGGGTCTGAGGCAGCAACTGCTGAGCCAGAAGCAGCAAATCCGTGGGGCTGTGGCTGCTGTTGCTGTTGTTGCTGCCGCAAGGTGTAAGGGAGGAAGGGTGGCAGTTCAATGATGGGGAAGCAGCAGTACCGCTACAGCACAGATAAGTGAGTAGTGATACCCACTGCAGCAGATTCGTGGGGCCCCACAGACGGACTTGCTGCAACAGCAGCTGCAGAAGCAGCTTTTGTTGCAGCGATTCTTGCTCAGAATTGAGGGCCTCAAACAGGAAAAGTGCCAGATGAGGATTAACTGCCACAGGAGCAGCAGCAGCTGCTACCGACTCCGGCGCAGCCGCCGCAGCAGCAGCAACTGCTGCAGCCGTGCGAGCCCAAGGCGTTGCCTTCAAAGGAAGAGACAGCGATAGCAGGGCTTGCGCTGCTTCTCTGCGCACAACGAGAGATGGTGCGGCAGCAGCAAACTCTGCGATCGCGACAATAGCAGGCAGCAGAGCTTGGAGAGACAACGTTGCGGCAGCCAACTGGCTGTCGCCTATGTCTGCTGCTGCTGCTTCTTCTGCATCCCTAGTTGCCGATGCTTCTGACAAGGCTTGAATCCGCAGCAGAGCAGCAAGGCACCGAATAGCCGGTACTGCTGAAACTAGCTGCAGCACAATCTCACTGCTGCTGCTGCTCCTTTCCGCAGCAGACTGAGTTGAAACGGAAATGAGGTACGCGGCCTCTGCTGCCTGAGGTCAGCAATAACACACAAGCCTTAAAGCATAATCCCTCGGCTGTCTGCTTCATGTCTTACTCTGAGTTTTGCACCCTATCTTAGGCCTACGTAATAGCCCCAAACCTTACGCCACGTGAACTCTAGGCGTCTGATAAGTCTAGAAAGCCTGCTGTATATGACCTGAATTACAAGCCTCCACGTTTTAGAACCTCATATTAAGTTCCTTTGATACACGCAGTACTCACTGCGTGTGATATGGGGCCCCTAATGGCGGCAACCAGAGCAGCGGGTCCTGCAGCGGCAGCTGCTGCTGCCTGCTGCAGCAGACAGACCACCAGATGCCGTGCTGCGTCAGCTGTCAGCACTGCAGCTCGAGATATGTAGGGCTGCAACGTGCGCAACAGCAAGGCGAACTGCAGAGCCCGGAACAGCTGTTGCTGCAGTACGCTTAGCTGCTGCTCCTGCAAGCCCTCTGCAGGCGCCACAACTTCAGATAGGCTGCCTGCCGCTGCTGATGAACCCTTTTCTGCTGCTGCTACATTGGTTGCCCGCCTTACTGCTGCCACGACAGGGAAGGCTGCGCCAAGAAAGCGAATAACGCACAACAGTGCACACGGAGCGGATACCCCGCCTGCAGCTACTGCTGGGGCTGCTACAGCTTCACCAGCGGCAGCAGCACTTGCAACTTCCTCGGCTGCCTCTATTGATGAAGTAACCGTTAGCGCCAGCTGCAGGAGCTCTTCACAGTCCTTGGTGCTGGCATCGGCGGCTGCGGCATCAGTCGTAGGCGTTGCTGCTACTGCTGCTGCTGCACGGTGCTCAGGCGCCTGCAGCAGCGGCAGCAATCTGGCTGCGACAAGCGACAAACTGCATAGCCGGCTGGAGCCTAGTAGGACCGAGGACTCCTCGCACTCCATTTCTGTTCGTTGCATAGGCAACTCTAAAAAGGCCTTCAAGTGCTTGTTCACCGCTTGCAGGCCTTTCACGTCTGCATTCTCTTGCCCCTGCTGCTGCTGCCGCGGGTGGACGGCGAGCTGCAGCAGGCCGTAAAGCTCACCTGCTACGTCAGCAAAAAGCAGCCGCTCCAAAGCGGGAGCAGCAGCAAAGGCCTTCTCGCAGCAGCACCAGAGACTGTCCACCACGTGAAGAGGTATCCGCTGCTGTTGCGGCTGCTGCGGTTGCTGCTCTTGCTGTTGCGTTTGCCTCTTCTGCTGCTCCTGTCGCTCCTGTTCCTGCGCCCGGAAGACACTAGAAAGGACTGCGCCGACTGAGCTCATCAGCAACGTAGTTCCCCCGCCACTTCCGGCTGGATCAAATTCATCAGCATCGGCATCTGCGGCAGCAGATGCCGACGCAGCAGCACTTGTCACACCGGTGCCGCTTCTCCTTCTCAGACGTGGAATACCCAGCCGTTGAAGCAGCTGCTGCGATCGGGTAGTCCTATGATTTCCCGACGTTTTGTGAGATGAAGCACCAGCACCTCCTTCAGCTGCCGCTGTTGCTGCTGTCTCTAGTTTATTACCGCGTTGACTGCGGCTAGCAGAGGCAACAGCCGTAGAGGCACTGACGGGCATCTGACGCCCCCAGCTGCAGCAAGCAACCCATGAGGTCTGCTCCAATGCTGCTGCTGCAGCATCAGAGCAGCAGCTGCAACAAGACAACAGACGCCGCAGCAGTTGCGACCCCTGGAGAACGCGGTGAACCTGCGGCGGATATTCTGCCCTCCATCCAGTCTCTGTTGTTACTTCTGCGACTCCTGTAGCTGAACATGATTTTTCCGGTGGTGTTGTTTGTGCTCCTGGTGCAACCATGCCTACTGCTGCTGTTGCTGCTAGCTCTCCTGAGGTGTCTGCTGGGGCTGCTGTTGGGGCTGCTGATAATGCAGCTGCTGGCAGCCATAATGCACCGAAGGGAGCAGCAGCAACATCAGAAGCGCAGCGCCACTGTGCTTCCCAAAGAGTAGGGCCCTGCAGGCTGTTTGTTGCTGCTGGGCATCCGATTAGTAGGGCTGGGTCCGCTGTACCCAGCTGCTGCTGCCGTTGCACAAGCTGCTGCACAAGCTCCTGCTGTTGCTGTAGCTGTTCCACAGACGTGGCGCGCAAAGCTGCAACTGCTGCTACAGCAGCGGGGCTGATGCAGCAGGCAACCGCTGCTGTAGGAAAAAGGACAGAAGTAGCAGCAGGAATGGCCATGGCAGATAAAGCTAGCTGCAGCAGCTGCTGCTGTTGCTGCTGCTTGCTGCACTGGCTCTTGTTATGCGGCAGTAGAGAGAGAGCTTCAAGGGCCGCCGCCTCAAGCCCAGCATGAGCGACAGCGGCAGGGGCAGCCCCCATGCAGAAACAGCGGCAACAGACTATCTGCTGCTGCTGCTGTTGCTGCGCTTCCAGTGATCCGTCGTCAAGCGCTGTGGTGTCTGGCAGCGACAATCTGCTGTTGTTGCTGTTGCTTGTGCTGCAGCTGCAGCAACACAAAATCAACGAGGCCTCGACAATGAGTGTCACTAAACCACAGGCAGTTTCTTCATCAGCTGCTGCAGCTGCCGTCGCTGGTTGCTGCCGCATGAATGCCGCAAGGGCCCTAAAGGCGCAAGTGAGTTCTAAAATCAAATCCCGGATTGCTGCCGTTGGTGGTTCCGTTGCTGTTGCCGCTGTTGCTACTGTTCCTGTTGCTGCTCCTTCTGCTGCTGCTGCTGCTGCAGATGCTGGACCTGGCATTGTGCCTGCTGAAGTAGAAGCTGCAGGCGCAGTGGATGCCGTGTCGCGCATGACGATTGACCCACTACCTGCAGGCGCCGCTGCAGCAGCAGCAGCAGTAGCAGCAATGCGGCGAAGGCGATTAATGCTGCTGCTGGTGTCTCTTAAAGATAGTGTTCTGCGGCAAGCACGCAAGAAGCAGCAAACTGCTGGAGATAGCAGCGGCGCCTTCATCGTCTCCCCTTCTCCCGCAGGGAATACAGCAGCAGCCGCTGCCGCAGTTGCCGCTGCAGGCTGCTGCAACAAGGCCTCCGATAGCAAAAAGAAGCATGCGCGTTCGGCTGCTCCTCCCCGAGCCAACACGCCGCACAGATCTGCAGCAGTCGCAGCAGCATAATGAAGAGCAGCAATGGCACTGAGTAGCATCTCGAGTTGCAGTCGAAGCAGCAGAAGTAAGGGCTGCCTAGACAAAGAGATAAGCATGTGGATTAGCTGCAGCCCGTCTTTGGCAGAAAACAGAGCATACCCGCCATGTCCCGGTGGAGTCGATCTTCCTCAGCTGTTGTTGACATGGCTGCTGCTGCTCTTGCCGACTGCTGCAGTTGCTGCTGCAGTTCTATGTTTGAGCGAGCAGCGACGCAAGCAGCAAGGCCAAGAGAAGAGCCCCACAGAGCTGCAAACTCGCTAGAATGAAGTCGCCTTTCGCCGTGTTCCTCTACTGCAGCAGCAGCAGCAGCATCCGAGGCTGCTGCCGCAGCTGCCTGCATCAAGTCGCGCTGCAAGGGGTAGACGGCACTTGGGGAGCTGGAGGTACACCTAAAACGCCAAATGCATGCGGCCGCCTGCCTTTGCGCTGCATACCACAGCGAGCAGCGTACCTGCAGCAGCTGGTGGGGCTGCTGTTGCTGCTGCTCCTGCTGCTGCCGCAAGTTCGGTGCCGCTGTGAGCACAGCCACCAAACACTCCCGCAGCGCAGGGAGAGGAGAGGAAATAGCGACGCCTCCTGCTGTGCAGATACACTCTTCAATTATGTCCAGGGCAGCACGCAGCAGCAGCGGGTGCGTGCTGCTGCTCCCGCTGCTGCTGCTGCGGCTGGAACTGCTGCCGCTGCTCTCGCTGCCCGTACAAGTGCCGCCACTGCTGCTGGAGACTGCAGGAGCACTCGTTGGAGCTGTGCGAGGTAACTTTGATGCCGCTCCTACTGCTGCTGCAGCTACAGCTCGACTGAGACAATCAACCAAGCACAACTGTTGCTGAGGATGCAGCAGCACCAGTAGCTGTTTCGCTGCATGCGAAACGAGTGCCTGAGAGTGCAGCGTTTCCAGGGAGACACAGCAAACAGTGGGCGTGGTCCTCCCGTTGCTGCAGCTGCAGCTGCATGGGCCCCCGCACTGCTGCTGCATACCCTTGCCTGCCCCTGCCTTCTTGCTGCTGCCGCTGCTTGTGCAGCTGCAGCACCAATCTGCAGCTGCCAGCTGAGTCAGCAGGGTGAACAGACACTGCAGTGCTGAGGACACCAGGGAGGCAGCGGCAACGCTGTTAAGCAGCAAACGGCAGAGACAGGGGACAGCAGCAGCAACAACCTGACGAACCAGACCTAGCTGTCTTGCTTTTGTAGACAGGAGCTGCAACAGCTGCGCTTGCTGCTGCTGCTGCTGCTGCTTCAGTAGCAGTGGGAAATGCCTTGTCCCACCTGGCCCCTTCTTCGTGCCTGATGTTGCTGTTATATGCAGTAAAAGCCACTGCCTGCGTAGCAAGGCCAATGCGTCCTCAATACTCCGCACTTCCGAAAATAAACCCTTGGTAGCAGCAGCACCAGGAGTAGCAGCACCAGCAGCGCCAGAAGCTGCTGCGTAAGTCAAGCACTGGCCAGACGAAAGCCACGCAAAGTCTGCTGTGTTACTGCTTGCCGCTGGTTTGTCAGCTGCCTCTTCAGAAAGGCTGGGTGATGTCTTCCGCGAAAGTTGCTGCTGCTGCTGTTGCTGCTGCTGCTTCTGCTGCTGCATGCCCGCTACAGCTTTGGCTGCTAGGAGGACCGCAAGTGCTGCTGCTGCATGCGGCACGTTTTCCTGAGCTGCTTCAAGTGAGTCCTCTTCCTCCTCTGCAGCAACGTCAGCGGCAGATGCGGCAGCGGCAGGCTCCGGTGCTGCGGCTGCAAGAACAGCAGCAAACAGAGAATCCCCAACAGGCGCAGCAACACCTCGAGGGAAGGCCCACACGACTTGCTGCAGCAGCAGCAGTGCCTCTCTCGTGGCTTCGGCAGAAGCAGCGCTGCTGATATACTTGCTGCTGCTCTTGTTTCTGTTGCTGCTGCCCTTGATGCTGCTGCAGCGGAGACATGTCAAGGTTAGTGCGAAAAGTTTTCCAGCCAGGGCTTCTCCGCACGCCCCTGTTGCTGCAACTGCTGTCCTCAGGGCCTTCGCAACTGCTGCTGCTGTTGACACTGTCGTTGTTGTTGGCGTCGCTGCTGCTGCACCAGCTGGCTGTTGCAGCAACTTCGAACTGACGGCAACGAGCAGCGGCAGTAGAGGAGATAACACCTGTGGGCAGGCTTTTATTAGCTGCCCACAAATCAAAAGGGGAGGCAAGGGAGACAGAACCTTGCTTCGGATGTCTGCAGCAGCAGCAGTTCCTGCTGTTGTTGATCCTGCCGTTGGTGGAGCTGCGGCGGCCGCAGCAAGGGCGGAAGAAACCGCCGCAGGCAGGTGCAGTCCGTCAGCTGCTGCTGCCAACAGCCGGGCAGCAACACGATGCCACACCTCACAATCATTTTTCCGCTGCAGATGCAGCAGCAGCAGCCGCATCAGCTGCTGTTGCAGGGCCGTAGGAGGCTGCTGGCAACACAGCAGCAGGAGCGACTCTTCAAGCTCCTCCAGCGCTCCCGCCTCCGCTGCCGCACCATCTTCCCAGCGCGAAGCCCATTCCTGCTTATGCTCCTGCTGCACTTGCTGTTCGTGAAATTCATGCGTTCGGTGCTTCTCGTATTGCTGCCCGTATTGCTGTTCGTCACAGTTCTGATGCTGCGGCCAGCCCGCCCACTGGCACTTTTGCTCTTGCTGCTGATTCTGCAGCTGACGCTGTAGCAGCAAGAGCTCTATGCGGCGCAGAAGCTGCTGCTTTGCAAGGTCCTGTCGACTGTTAGCAGCAGCAGGGAGTGCAGCGAGCAGACGCAGCGCTTGAACTGCTGCAGCAAGTGGTGACGCAGTACCTGGCTCCATTCCTGCTTCTCGTGCTGCTGCTGCTGTTGCTCGTGCCACTCTTATTGAAAGTGCTCCCGCACCTGATTATGAGCAGAAACATCCAAAGCGCAGACGCCTGCAACTCCGCTGCTGCTGTTGCTGTTGCTGTTGCTGCCGCTGCTGCTGCGGTTGCTACCTTGGCAGCGACACCCAGCAACTGGAATATAAAGCTGTCCCGTCAACGATCTGCACTTCGCTGCCGCTGCTGCAGCACTTGCGGCTGCTGGCACTTTCGCTGCAGCAAAGAGATAGCCATGCAGGAGTCAGCGAAGAGATAGCCATGCAGGGGTTGCGCGGTCTGTGCCTTTCTCTCACCGGCAACCGCAGCAACGCCTCCAGTAGCCACCGTGTCTGCGGCTGCAACGGCATCAGAGACAGACTCTTGCCCTCTATACCATTACTGCTCTTGTCACGGTTGCTGTTGCCCGTGCTGCCGCTTCTGCTGCTGCGGCAGGTGCTGCAGCTCCTGCTGCTACTGCAGCTGTCCCGTGGCTTCTGCGCTCGTCTTCAGCTTCAAAACTCCTCAAGACCATCTCCGCTTTGGCCAGAGATAGCATCAACCCCTCTGTAATTAATGCTACTACTGTTATGGCTCTTGTTGCTGCGGCGGCGGCGGATACAGCGGCAGCGACGCGCGAGAGCTCTGACTCACTGGAACATTAAAAAAATAGCAGCATAAAAACATAAAAGGCCAAGAAAATGAAAGCACATGCTGCAGCTGGAGCTGCAGCTACAACGGCAGCAGCAGCAGCCGCTGTTCCTGTTGTCACTGTCTCGTGGGCCCCCAGGGCCTCCAGTCGGCTGCAGCTACAGCTGCTGCCGATTATGCAGACAGCAGCAGCAAAGTTAATATATTATTTTTACTCCTCTTGAGGTTGAGCTGTTAGCAATAGCAACGACACCTGCTGCTGCAGCAGGCCTCTTGCCGACGTGACGTGTGGGCAGCAGCAGCAGCACCAGCTGCTGCTGCTGCTAACGCAATTGCAACTACGGGAGAAACTGAGACAACTGCAGTAGTAATAGACTCCTGAGCTCGCAAATTGCATGAGGACAGGCGGCTTTCGTTGAAAGCAGACACTGCTGCAGCGTCGGTCCGCAGCCGACAAAAGAGCGCAGCAACTGAAACACAGCAGCAACTCCAACAGCAGCAGCATCCTCATCAATTTCAACAAGTGCAGCATTAATTCAGCACAGTGGAAGGTCAGAAACGACTGCAAACATGGGAGGCGGGCATCGCGGCAGCTCCCGCCGCCGCAGCCCCAGTCTGCTATTTCGGCAGCGCTCTCTGCTGCTGCTGCTCCTGCATCCCTTTCTCCTTTCTCGTATGGCGACGGCTTCTGATGCTAGTGCTCTCGAGCAGGCTGCAAACCACAGCGTCCCTGCCCACAGCAGCAGTAGAAGTACCTACGACGGCGACGGCAGCAGCAGCTACAGGAACAGCAACAACAGCAGCAACATAAGCAACAGCAGCAGCAGCAGCAGCAGCAACAGCGGCAGCAGCAGCAACGTGCTGTTACGCGACTTTTCCGAGCAGCTGAGCACAATTTTGCGTCCCCTCAAGCCAAATGCAGAACCCACCGTATTTCCACCTCTCTCTGTACAGTGAGCAACAGCAGCAACGCCAACTGCAGCTGCACAAGAGAAGACAGTCAAACTAGTGGCAGTAGTAGTGGTCTGTATGGTGACTGCGTCAAGAGAGACAGCACGCCAAGGATTAGCCAAAGAGGAACGAGACCAACAAAGACAAACAAACAGACACCAAGGCTGGCAACTCATAGCACAGACATGAACAAATCGACAAAGACCATCCGACCAGCCGAGACAAATGAGAAAAGAGAGGGAAACAAAACAAATTGACGAGGGCTTGGCGGTTCTAGCTGCCAGCTATCTGCGTAGTTTTAGGACTTGCCTCTCCACTAATTTGCCTTTTGTACACTTCATCTGTTTTCCTGGTTGGCTCGCTGCCTGTGCATTTCAGAGAGAAGGCGCATCGGCATGACAGCATGGACTGGGCATTGTTTTGCCTCACTTTGACTGATGCTGAAATCAAAGACAAGATTGGAGTAGTTCGACAGATAATACCGCTTGTTGCTGCACAGAATGTATGTTTTGCCTGTCTGCTTCATCTCCCTTTCGTGCCTTCTTTCTGTTTGTGCCGCCTCATTCTGCATCTCTTCTCGTACTTGCGTCTGTGCGTTTCTGTTGCTCAGCTTGTTGGCCCCATCGTCTCTTTGTCTCTCTTTTTGTGTCTCTCTTCTGTGCCTCCATTCTCTCTTCTGTCTGACATTTAGAACCTCTGTTTCTTCCTTGTTCGCTTGCTTCTGTCAGAACCGTTTTCTTTTTATCTGTTTGCTATCGTGCCATTAAAAGGATTATATAAAATGCTTTTTATCAGGGCTTGAAGCTCAGGTTTAAGGTTCACGGCTGCTGTGTGCGATCCAGGGCATGCGGGAAAGTGACGTGTTGGTGTGTTTATTTCACCACATGTGGGCTGGCTGTTACAGCTCTGCGTTGTCTTTGCCTGCCTCTGCCTCCTTGTCTTCTCTCTCGCGCGAGCAAGTGCAACAGCTGATTCAGCATAACAATGAGCCCTTCAGGTTTAAGGAGCAGACATTGGAGGAAATCGACAAGATGATCAAGCTGTTTGCGGTCAGCCAGAATCACGGAGGGTTTAGGGTTAAATCCGTATGGTTCCGTATGGTTTCATGGTTCGAGTCTAGGATCTGTAGAGGCCTCTATTTAGCAGGTTTACATGGCGTAGATTTCAGGGTTCGTTGCATAGAGGGCGGGCAGATTATGCGCAGTCTATTCCTTTCCTTCTTGGCGTGTAGACATGAAGGTTGGAACATAGGGTTTAAGGGTTCAGGGTTTAGAGTTCAGGGCTTTTGCTTCAGGAAGGTCGCTCCGCTGCGTATTGGGAGGCTGCGGACTGGCGAAAGAGCTGGTGGTTTAGCATCTCCTTTATATTTTTAATCTTCTGCTTTTTGTTTTTTGTTGGGAAGGCAGCAGCGAAGACATACAGAAGACGGCAAAGAGAAAAGAAAAAGAACAGAGGAGCCGCCCCGCTGACTAGCCCAAAATACTTATAAACAAGCAATAAGTTGCGTATGTTACTAGATAGTCAGTTTGCTAAATAATAAACTGGCTGAGCGCTAAAAAAAAGCCGTGCTACTATATACTTCTGTTGCCAACTCCGGTCAGCCGTGCAGCAGCAACAAAGCACAGGCTGCCAGAGATCCGCATCGGCGGCAGCTTCTGCGGCAGCTTCTGCTTCATCTTCTGCTGCTGCTGCTGCGGTAACTTTTCCTGCAGCTGCTTTTCTTCTTGCCGCAACGTTTCATGTTTCGTTTCATATGAAGAGGAGCGTATTTCGTCTTGCTGTTGCTATTCCAGTTTTTGATGCAGCAGCACCTTCTCCCTCTCCGTCTACATCTGTTTGTCTGAATGCTGCGGCAAAGTAGTGCAGCAGCAACAGCAGCAGTGCAAGTGGCCCTCGCTGCGGCTGTAACTCCTTCGATGAAGTACCTTTCGTTCGTTCTAACGATGCGGTGTACTGCGGGCAGCCCGCAATTTCTGCTGTTATCGCTGCTGCAGCGGAGGTTTTGTGCTGCTTCAATCGCTGCTGTTTCACTTTTTATTGTTGGCTCAAGATATTCCCGCCAAAACGAACTCCAACCTTCAACGCCAGGTTTTGGTTACTCTTCATCGATCAGTTTATTCCTATTTTTAGCGTTTAGCTGATTGCCAGTTTACAAGTGTCATGCCCGCCACTTGACTTGGCCACTCATGCCCAATAGCGATTCCTTCAGCGCCTTCGGGTTTGCCCAAGGAGAAAATAAATATGAGTCATCGTCGTCTTCCTCCAGTGCCTAATCAATAAAAAATATCAATTAAAAGGACTTGGAGGATGTAATTGATCATTTGCCCCTTAAATAGTTTCTTAGTGACTGCGGAAAATACGCCAATTAATCAAGGATTCGGACATGCTGGCTGACTGCTTTATCTGCAACCATTTGGTTGCTGATAAAGCGGTCAGCCCGCCCGTAGCTCCTTATCAGACTATGTATTTATTTATTTAAAGTTACCTTTTCTTCTTGTCTCCTTTTGTGACAGTAAGCCAACACTGCTTTGTGCGTCTCCGCGTCCATACGAGGCTCACGCACAGGGGGGCCTGCAGTAACCAGCAACAGCAACAGCAGCGGCACCAAAGAAGCAGTAGGCAGAAGCATCCGCAGGAGCAGCAGCAGCAGTTCATCGAAGGCAGCGCCACCCACATGCTCATTGGAGGGAAGCAGAAACATCAAGCGGCGAAATTAAAGCTATGACGCCAAACCTGTCCCAAATTTAATATCTTCTCCAAGCCCCACGAATGCAAGCCTCAGTTCAGGTTTTAGGGTTTAACGGTAGGGCTTCACACATATAGGTCTAGCCCTCAGAAGCTAGGGACTACAGGTTGACCCTTGCCTGCACATTTTGGTTGCAGCCTGACGACAGTCTTTGTTTTTTCATTTGTCCCGAGATATTTACTCAGAGGCTCTTCCTGCTGGAGCTGCTTCCCCGTCCACCATAGACACGCATTCTCCGCAGTTATGCTCTGTAGAATCAGCAGAAGCGCGTCAGCAGCAGTATTAGTAGCAACAACTCTTGCCGGCATCACCCCAGCAGCAACGTCAAAGCAGCACAAGCTTGCACCAGCAGCAGCACCATAACCCCAACAGCAGCAGCAGTTCCTTCATCATCCGTAGCAGCTGCGTTTGATACATGGGAGATATCCTGCGAATCATTCATTTCTTTTCCCTCAATAATCAATCTGGTGGGTTCATAGGGAGGCAAGCCGTGGAATGCGGGATAGGCGATTTGCACAGCACCCTTCAGCGTGTTCAATTTTTCTTCAACTGTTTGCAAGCTCAGACAGGTCTTCAAGAGCACCTGCACACTCATCATACGCAGATATTACGTCTTGACTCCTGCAGCCTACAGCCTGAAGCCTCGTCACACAAGCCCACGCATTAGGATTTTAAAATGTGATGGCGAAGCAATGCATGTAGATGCACTAATGCACAGGCAATGGAAAACTCCAGTAAAACCTAAACCGCATATATCAAATTCTCCATAATAGGGGGCAGGACACTGGGAAAAAAGCAGCTTCTTTTCCGTGTTACTATGGTCCGCTAAGGGTGAAAGTAACCTATCTTTAAATAGCATGTTGCAAGGTCAAATGTGATGATAGCGTTTGGCGTTTTAGGATTCCAACTGAGCAATTGTGATTGGTGGATCGTCTTCCTAGATGTTTGCTGTGCGCTTTGTTTTCTCTGCTGGTTATCGTCTGCCGTTGGACAGCCCATTTATTTGATTACTTGTCTATGTGCTTGGTTTTTGGCTGTTTCAATGTGTGTTTGTTTGTTCGTTAGCTCGTCTGTCCGTTTCATTTGTTTGCATTTGTGTGAATTTGTGCGATGCTGCACATGTGTTTCTGTCCATTCGCCCTGTTAATTTCGTATAACCATCTTGTATGTCTGTCTTTTGCACAGACAGTCACATCTGCCTTTTACTGTGCTAGATACTTTGTGTTCCTTGGATTTCTCTCTCGTTTCTGTCGCTCCAGTTAGTCCCCCGTTCGTTTGTGTACCTCCTTGTTTTGCCGCTCCCGTTCTCACAACTCCCTGCCTCTCACTAAAACTCGTATCTCATTATCTGCTTTCTTCTTCTTGATTTTTTCTGTCGCTCATTTTGCCTCTGTGTGCCTGCCTCCTTTTATGTCATTGTCTCCCTTTCGCCTAGTTCTACCATAGCATCAAGCTAAAAGCGCACGAACAGCTGTTGCTGCTGCTGCCGTTGCTGATACTGTGGCTTCTATTGCTAACCATGCTACTTCTGCTGCTACCGCAGTCACTACCGTTTTTCCTGCTGCTGCTGATGCTACTGTACATGCCGTTGTAGCTGCTGGTGTTTGTTGTACCTGCTTGTGGGAAAGTGCCTCCTTAGCCTCTTCAACCGCTTTTAGAATTACGTTTTTTGTTTCCTCCGGTGGTGGATGTCCTGTACGGTAAAAATGCGGGTCTGGATTTGTAGGGGGGCCATCGGGGTACACATTTAAGTTTGATAGGCGGGCTACCTATGCATAGGACACGAAACTTGAGCTCTAGACCTTTAATCCTGAACGCTGAGCCCCAAAGCCTTAACTCTAATCGACGAACTGCTAGGGAGTAGGGGCTTCAGGGAGGTCAAGACACGGTAGACACACGAAGGCCCTGAAGGACAAAAAAGGGGTAGACGATGGGGAAGACAGGGAAGGAGTGATCTATATCAAGGTGACTGAGAAAATAGCCTGCAACGGACTTCCTCAGTGAGCCCTCGCGTCTCTTCGGGCCTAAGGGGCCCATAGGTGGCGAGAGCCTCTGCTGCGTCTGCAAGTTTTAGTGTTTGTATTCTCTTGAGGTGCAGAGAAGTCAACTCATGCATTATGTCTCTAACTTTTTCTTTTGTTTCTACTTCGAACAAAAACTGGTTTGAGTCGTCCGCTGTTTTCACGTGCAGTAACACCATCCTGTAAAAACACCAAAAGGGAGGCAAGGGTGCGACGAAAGGAAGAAAATTCAGCGGAGTAGACCCTGAAAGGGTTTCTTGCTGTACTTGTAAGTCAAGCTTTATGTAGTTTTGACACATTATTGGGAACACAAATAAACACGACGACAGCAATGAAGGCCCAAGCATTCCAAAGACATGCAAGCTGGACAGACACCATGGCGAGCAATGGAGATTGAAGCCTACTTCAGCCTGTATTGCGGGAAGACAGCGTACAAATGCAGAATGACTTAAGAACAAATTTACGAATAGTTGATTGGCTCATGAACTTCCTGCGTGATTTGTTTAAAACCATATGTACGGAAAGGAACTGGCGGAAGGGTCAAAATGTGTAGAACGGCCAAGAGACAGCCGGCGCAGCGGCCCCCGTTGAAAAGTCCATGAAAACATTGATCTTTTAAACGCTAATCAGTATTTTCATTTAGCTTTTGTGATTTATTCTTTTCTTGTCCATTTGCGGCTTGGAATGAGACGTCTCACAGCTTTGCGCATGTCTTTCAGGGTCACCGTGTTTGTGTAGCCTGTTGCCCCCAAACTCGAAATCTGGGAAAGTTTCGCCCATAATTGTTTTAATCAATTAAACCACGTAATTACGTATTACTAATATACATACATCGGGTTTGCTTGACTTCCGTCGCGTCTGGAGAGCATTTTCTTCAGCTGACAAGCAAGATACAGCAGAGGGACGACACAAAGAGGACTGGAACATAATGCAGCGGAAGGTCCGCGGGAGACAGTGGCGGCATACTATGGATTATAAAACTCTGTTCTGCGCAATATCAACGCCTAGGCGAGCCAGCGTAGGAACATTTGGCCTATAAGATCGACAAGGTCTCTAGCCCGCTGCAGTTATAGCCCATGTCTGCTCGTAGGGTCTAAAACTAGCACAGAGCAGCTTAACAATATCTCATGGACACTTTAACGGCTATTTAAGGCCTAAGTGAGCATCTGGCCTTGAAAGAGGCTACGGTCTTGATTAATCCCCCCCATGGTCAAGGCCAAATGCAGATGGCCTCAACGAGGCTCCAAATTATCGCTTGACTGTTCAGTGTTAGCAAACAAGTGTCTTGTTCAAATCAAAGCATGAGGTAGTGCTCCACGCGGCCGGATGAACATCCGGCGCATAGTGCTAAAGCGGTTCCCCCAAAAGGACATGACCTCGACTATCCTCCAGACCAATTAATGGAATCACGCGGCTTGAATGTGCACTGTAGGGCATTTATAACATTTTAAATAGTCTACATATACATATCTTCTGTCCCCCGCTTAGTTGCATTTCAGGGCTGCGGGCATTCCCCGCGTGGCCGGTAACGGCTTGCAACTCTCAATGAGCTTCTTTGAGCGTTCTTAGGCATTTTAAAAGCAGGATTCTCTGGCCTTTAGAAAGTTCTGAGGTTCCAGCCAGCGCTTAGTATCACACAGGGCAGTCAGAAGCGGCAACATTAGCGCCAACATAATGGCAGCGGCAACAACTGCAACGGTGGATGCAGCAACAGGTACCATCCACAAGGCCAGACTATGCACGAGCCCTGTAAAAACCACGCTCTAAGCAGCGCAAGTCATATTCGTGGCCAAAGTTTACTGCGAAGATTGAACAGCATTTTCAGGTTGGTTGTACGAACTCAAATCATCTTGACAGTTGCAAGGGCTCATTCCCTATACACGAAATACAACCAAAAGCAGCACCTAAGATTAATGTGGAACTCCAGATCCCTGGTCATTCGCGCTTGTGGAACACAAGAGCAAACCTTATTTAAGAATGCCCTGTCGCATCGTTGCCAGCAACTCTACGGCGGCGTTCAAAACTTCTCGTGGAGTCGCATTTTCTAAATTACATATTTTAGTAAGTGGCACCAAAACCAAAAGTCACAAGACGCAGCAGCAGACCAGCGCGCTCAAACCCAGACTGTAGTTGAAACAGCCGTAAAGGCTGCTGACTTAAAGGCTGCGGAATGGTGACAACAGCTGAAGGGAACGGCAAAAGCGACAGCAAGAATAGAGCCTACAGCAACAGAATTATTAGTCACAGCAGCAACAACAGCAGCAACAACAACAAAAGCAAACTCCGCAGCAGCAATAACAGCCACGGCAGCGGCAAGAACAACCGCAGCAGCAACAACAACCACAGCAACAGCAGCAGTAGCAGCAGCTGCAGCATAAAACCCAGGTGCATGATGGGCTGCAGAAAAGTATCAAGCATGGAAGCTGTTCCGGGTAGTTAACAAAATAGCATACCCACATTTAAACTATATATGTGCGTAAGGACGGGAAAAACCGGAGCGCTGGAAGTTTCTGAACTCTGTGTGCCAAGTCCACCAAGATTTGGTGACGATCGTTCGCTCGTAGGAAGGAGAATTTTTCTTCACGCTTTTGGGCCAGGGGTCGCGAAAAGACTACAATACTCTCTGTTGCTCGTATAAATCCCAGCCTTCTCAAGTTATGTTTTCTGTTTAAGTCACGAGACCAAGGCAGCTCAGCACGATGACATGAAATATGCCAAAGTTGGGTGGACACGGGAAAACGTTTTCGATTCAAGCTGGGCTTCGCTTATCATAACTGGCGCAGTATCCTTCAAGGTTTAGGAGGTGTTTGCCCACGATGCAGTTTGCTCGCCAATTCCTCGGTTGTAGCCTCTCTCAGAGGTGAAATAGCAATTTGGAGGCCATTTTTCAAGCTTGTATGCAGCGTTATTGCATTTCATTCAATTAGGAAAAGAGAGTTGGAGAGACAGGTCATATGCGACCATGGTATCCATCACAATGCAAGCACTCCAACATGTCAAATGGAAACTCAAAGCAGCCTTTGGTGAATAAAACAAATAGCTTTATTTAATCTTCTCGTGAGCAGATCTGACTTGGTTCAGTTCAACTTGTGAAATCAGCGACTCACGAACTGATCAGGTGTCGCTCTCAGGAAGAACGAAACAACGAAGGCTTGCAGCAAGGCGATATTCAACATCCTCCCATTGTTATCCTTTTTTCTTTATCTTTTGTCTAAACATTTTATATGTTATTTTTAAGCCTTTTTCAGTGGAACTTCGGCCGTTTTTAGCTGCAAGATTGCCAGTCACCGGACGAAGGCTGCAGCCGACAGGTGAGCCACTGCCACTATCTCCCGCCCACATTACGATCCTGCGATAAAATTTAATGTCTTATTTTATTTAATCAAAGACTCTAGATTTTATTCCTTTTGCTTTGTGTCCCTCCAAATTATTCTTAAGCGTCGTTTGAGAAAGGGACCAGACGCGACAAACCAGCAACAGGAGCAAACAGCAAGAAGGAACGTAACAGCAAAAGTAAACTAGCTCCAGCTGATGCCCTAAATTGACTACCAGAACCAGCATAAAGATCATCCGCAGAATCATACGCAGCGTCAGAGCGCCTTCTTTGCTCTATCTGCACTCCAACTGTTCGTGACTTTGGGGTTGTCTTGGGGTTTACTGATGAGAATGCGCAGCAATCACTAAAGGCGTAGCCCAGCAGCCACGAAACCAAAAGCCTGCACACTGGTCGAAATTGCCTTTTATCTACTTAAAATGGAAGAAAATAGCCTCTTCAATTCATTTTACTCGTCTGAACGAGAAGCATCAAGGCTCGACACCGCCCTTTACGCTCTATACCCTGGCAATGATTTGCCTCATCCAGTGAGAGAAGAAGAAAGGATAGAGTAAATTCTAAACCTAGAACTATGAGCCCTAAGCCTAAAGACGTAAAGCCCCTAAATTTGACACTTTACACGTGACCATCTACCCAATAACGTAAATCCCCTGTGCCTTTTGTACTACCCTAAATTCTGAAGCCTATGCAGCCAACCCATACCGCGTGCTGGGTTAGTCGAAACCCCTACATGTACAATATCAATAAGACGCTTGCCACTGAATTTCAGTTCCTACTTTTTTCTCAGGAAGGAGCTCCGCTTGTCATATGTGGAGAAAGAGGAAAAAACCTTCTCCTGCCTTCAGCTTGTTAAGGAATATATGGGACAACATAAACCGAACTTCCAGCAACTAGCTAGGAACAAAGCTCCTCAGCACGTAAACCCTACGCTAGAGACCCGCACACAGTGCCCAGCATCCTGATGGGTGCAGCAAATTCCCCAAAACCCAAGCCCTATGTCCACAAATTTAGAAAAGTGAATCCTGAGTGCAATTTAAAGAAGCAGGAATATATGGGTGCCTCTGTATGGTTATTCTTGTACATATGCCCCAACAGCTCAGCTTCTATGGTTGATAAGAGACGAAGCTCACTGTCTTGCCGGCTTCTGCTTGTAGATTCAGAGCTAATGATATGGAGCACACAGTTGTACTTGTCATTCAGGGTATGAGGGAGGATGACGTGCTGGTGTGCTTATTTCACCAGCTGTGGGCGGGCTGCTACAACGCTGCTCTTTCTCTGCCTGCGTCTGTCCCTTTCTCTTCTTTACCTGCAAAACAAGTGCAAAAGTTAATCCAGCATGGTGTTGAACCCTTCAGGTTCTCCAAGCACACCATGCATGATATTGACCACGCAATCAAAGTGTTTGCGGTCAGACACGCCCTACAATGCAGGCCTGAAAACCTAAACCCTGAAGCCCAAGATCCGGCGTCAAGCCTTGCACATTGCAATCCTCATTATGGGCGTGCAGTCTCTTGGTCTATGCTGCTGTACTTCAGAGCAAGACTCCGCACCATACTGAGGATGTTCTCCCGCTGAGAGGACCCGTAGGTGCGTTTGCTGCTGCTGTTGCTTTTTCTTTCGGCCTCATACTATTTGTGGAGTTGTTGCTCTTCGTCTTTCGCTATATCTCTACTCCCTTCTCTTCGTCTCCAGACCGGAAAAGCAGCAACACTAAGGGTTCTGTTCACGGAACGTCGCGCGATGAGGCCTCCCAGAAAGGGTCATTGTACGAGCCACCTTCAAAGAGTTCCTTGCAAACAGCGTGCCTCTCAAAGGCAGATCTAGAAGTGGAAAAGGTCAAACATACAACAACAAGTGAACAAAAGGGCCAAGGGCCACAGCGGGGGCCTACGAAAAGCTGCTCTATGGGGGCGCCAAGAGGGGACCTACGTGGCGAACCACAAGGCGCCGCTCGAGGGGCACCACAGAGATCGTCCTAGATTGTCTCTGGGAGAACGTTTGCAGGACTTTCCATAGGCTTAAATATGGTTATGTTTCAAAGCTAGGGGTGCAGGCTCTAAGGCTCCTAGTTATGCGGCCGGAGGAACGTAGGGCTGAGGGTGTGAAGTCTGGGGTGTAGAGTTCCGGGCCTCCGGTGCCACTACCGACTATGGATATGGAGATGCTTGTGCACTGTAAATTGTTCACAACTACTGTCTGGGAGAGACGGGTGTAGGCAGTAATGGAAGAAGTACAGCGGCGAATAACTTTACCACTAGAGAATGCAAAAAGGACACTCACACGCGCAAATAATCAAACCAAATAGAGGCGTACAAATGCAAATGCACAGACAGCAAAATTCGAGTGAACAATCAGGAGAACCTTGACCAACAAATATACCAGAAGCAGGTGCAAATGTGAACGCAGCATTGGGTAGTGGAGATCCAGCACAGCAAAGTGTACACAAGAAGTAAAATAGCCTCTGCATTGCTTCTATGATTTTCTGTGTCAACCACGAATCGTATGTGACGTTTATGAGTCTTTTGGACAGTGAGCGAATCTTGACCGAATTCTCTAATAAAGCGGAGTTATCTGCTATGTAGGTTCAAATTTCTCATTCAAGAATTTTTACTATCCTAATTAGCAACAAGTCCTTTGTACTTTCCTTTGCCCCTTTGTGTTTGTGCGTTCACTTGCAGCCTGTTGATGTGTGAGTGCAGTGGAGTCCCTACGTATGCAGGGAATATAGCAACAAACAAATCATCCTTCTATATAGATAGGCAAGCAAACAGCTGAAAAAATAAGCGCATATACTGGCAAGCGAACATATATACGAGGGCGTGCTGTCAAACGGAGGAGTTGGCAAGAAGGCAAGCAGGCAAAGGGACCATTTAAATTTAACAAGCAGAGCTTCACGTTAATTTATTGCCACGAATTTTGACCTAAACAACACGAGCGGCAACTAGTCAAACAGCCAGAGAATAACTGAGCTTCTAGCTTGACAACCAGCGGAAACGCCAGCATAAAAGACGTCCGCCACAGCAGCGCCGGACGCAGTCGATATGGCAGTATCGGCTATAACGGCAAACGTGTCAGCAATAGCAGCAAAAGTAACAACGGCATGGAGCTGAAAGCTTCTAAGGGACGGCAATAGCTGCAAAGCTGCAGAGAGGGCCGCGAAGAGCGGGAAGACAAGAAATTAACGATAGCGTAACAATATAAATGCGTATTTCAAAGCAAAGTTAAGTCAATACAATAAAAAAAATGGGTAGAAGGCAAATCTACGAACATGCGGAAAAGCTCGGCAATCTGCATAGACAGAAATACTCGAAGAAAAAACACTGCGATAAAGGCCAGAAAAGAGGGCTGCACAAAACTCCCATTACGGTTGCTGCTTCCACTTGAGCTCCGGCCCTTTCTGCCGCTTCTCGCTGCTTAGAGTTCAAGTAAGCGGCTCATCCTTGACCACCTTTGAAACAGATTGAAGCCAACAGACCAAAGCTGTGGCAGAAGCAGCCGGCTGCAGCGACCGCCAAAAGCAATAGCAGCATATGCAGCGAGAAAACCATACAGCAGCAGCATCACCTGCAACTGTCAGAGCAGTGGGATCAAAGGTATTTGGTCAGAGTATCATTTCTGCCCATTGAACACCACCGAATTCTGCAGCTGCAGCAGCACCACAAGCCACGCATTTTGAATCAGCAGCCCTTGTAGGCGTGCGCTGTATGCTTATTAGCCATGTGATTGCGGCTTCTGCAACTGTATTTGCTTGGCTATGTCAATTAGCTTGTTGATTTCTCTGTGAAGTTTAATACCCTCCTTCGTGTTCTGCAGCATCTTGAGGGGCCACTCCTTGTCTAGTTTGCTGCAGCCCAGTTTCCATTCTTTGTCAAGCACGTACACCTGAAAGGGGCCCTCCCTCTCCACTTTTGTGTTCCGTATCAGTGCTGCCACTTCCGCTGCAGGAAAATTGTCCACTCGCAGTTCCCCGCGCTCTTTCAGCTGCTCCAGGTGCTTGCGCAAACGCTCAGCGCGCACTGGTGTGGAAGGACGCTCTGCCGCTGCTCCTGCTGGTCCTATCGCTCCTGCCACTCCTGAAGCTCCAGAAGGCGTTTGCGATGATGAGGATGGTGATATTGATAGAGATGGAAAGGGCCCTGCTGCCACTAAATCAGTGGCGGTTGTGGGCTGCTGCAAGCGGAAAGGGGCCCGGCGCGAGGGGTGAGGCAGCTGTGGGGTAAGGGCGCTGCGGCTGATACTGCTGCTGCTGCTTGCTGTTGATAGACCCGAGCATACATGCGTGCTGCTACTGCTCGCTTCGTGTGGCTTTGCCTCATGAAATGCCGCCTGTTTCTGCTGCGGTACCGTCGTTGAGGCTTCTGCTGCTGCTGCAGCTGCCAAGGGGACACTATGATTGCCCGCAGTCTCCCAGCGTGCTTGCTGCTGCAACTGCCTGTCAGGCATCTGCAGCTGCTGCTGCTCCTGATTAGCTGCTCCGCAGATCTGTATCAAAGAAGCCTGTGAGTTTTTTCGCAGCAACATGGCGCGACGAGAAGCCTCTGCAGCCTGCTTCCCGGCAGGAGACAACCGTCCACTAGCAGCAGTCAAATAATTTTTGTCACACGCTGAAACGCTGTAGCCATTACCATAAATAGCAGAGGCAACAACTGGAGACATAGTTGGCTCTTCAGTTGGGGTCTCCACAGGAACTTCCATAGGAACTGCACTGGAATCCCCATTGGAAGCCCGTTTGGGTGTACCAGGAAGAGCCAATTCAGAGGCTCCAGAAAGAGTTTCATCGAGCGCTCTGAAGGGCTGAGTGGACGTTTCTAAAGTAGAAGTAGAGGAGGCCCCAACTGCCCTGTTGGAGTGCCCTTCGGCACAAGCATTATTGCAGGGGTCGTGTCTCTGGCCTGCAGGATCCTCATGCACCGGATTTACAGAGACAGGCTGCCGTTGCACGTGCTGCTGTCTGCTGGCTTCGGGCAACTTAACCTCTGGTGAATCCTGCTGCTGCTGCTGCTGCTGCCCATTGACAGATACGGGAAAAAGTGGCTGGCTGCTGCTACGCCTGCTTATCGGACGAGCTTCTGCTGCTGCTGCTGCTGCCCCTGCTGCATTCGCTGCAGCGGCTTCTGCTTCTGCAGAAAGGTGAACGCCAAAAAAGGTCCGGGGCTTCTCGACCAGGAGCTGCGGCTGTACGTTCTGCTGTTGCTGCGATTGGTATTCTTGTTGCTGTTGTGTCTGGCGCGGCACCATCTGGTGCCTTTGTTGTTGTTGTTGTTGCAGCTGTTTCTGCTTACTAAAAGTTAAAAATCTCTGCTGAAGCCTCCTTGGGGACTCTGCTCTAGTGGTGGCGTACGTGCCAGTCGGAGGTCCATGGGGTGCTGGAAGGTGCTTCCGCTGCAGCAGTGGCTCATGCTGCTGCTGTTGCAGTTGGTATTGCTGCTGCTGCCTTTGGTGCAAACCGCACACAGTCGGTTGCTGTAGCGCGCAGTATGCATGCAAGTTTGCTGTGGACGGGGAGGAGGAAGGCGCAGGTTGCCCCGGTAGCTCCTGCTGGACGCCCAAGTGCTGCAGTTGCTGCCGATGCAAGAAATGCGGGCGCATCGGCTCTTCTTGGGCATTGCGCTGCTGCAACTGGTGCGGAGAGTGGCTGAAGCCATGTAGCAGCGAAGCAGCACGCTGCAGCTGCGTCTCGTGTTGCTGCTGCACCCGCACCTGGTGCACCTGCTGCTCTTGATGCTGCTGTTCATGCAGCTGCTGCTCAAGCAATTGTTTTTGTTGCAGCTGCTGCCTACGAGGGGTCCTTATGCTGCATCCTGGAGGCCCGTTAGTAAGGAGGGCATTGAGACTCTGTGCCACACAGGAAACAAGGGCTCCAGCTGGGGGCCCAACTGTGGAAACCGCAGTTGCAGCAGCAACATCTACTACTGTTGCAGCAATCTCTACTGCAGCGACAGCAGCGGAAGTGCCGGCAGTAGAATGGCCGGCATGATACCCTCTAGGACTGCTAGACGCACAGCTTGGCGGCGGGTGCACCTGCTGAGCGTCGTCCTTTGACACTGGCGAAGCGCAGAGACTCTGCTGCTGATATTGCTTCTTTTGTTGCTGGTACAGCTGTTTTGGCTCCTGTTGCATTGACACCACTGAAGCCATTGCTGGATTTGTCATACCAACAGCACGCTGATGCTGTTCTTGCGTCTGTTTGTGACCTTCTTGGTCTCGATTCTCCTCCGCAGTTTCTTGGTCTGCCGTGGAAGTTGCGATGCAAGGCACCGCATCAGCAGCATCAGGAGAAGTAGCGGCAGAAAGCACATTCCCAGCAGCTTGCCCGGTAGATAAGGTCTCACAGTGGCCACCTGTTGTGACGGTTGTAGGGTTACTGTTGCTAGAGTTACTCTCTTTATCGCTCCCGCGGCATTGCCCAAAGCTGTGCTCTGCTTCCCGTGAAATAGCAGCAGCAGCAGGGGCAAAAGAAAAGCCGGGCTCAAGCTGTGCTGTGCCGGTGGCACCGCCGAGTAGCGGCAAAGTTGGTGGTTCTGGCTCCTCCAGGTGTCTGCGCAGCTTCTTGGGTTGCATGCTTTGCAATACACTTGCTGAGGTGGGGATTTTCAACTCTGTATCTGCCCAGCTCGCCGGACAGGGCAGAAATTCACTTCCAGCCGTTCCTGCCGATGCTACTTTGCCTGCCGGCGCCGGTGCTGCTGGTGCTGTTGATGCTGCTGCTGAGGCGCCGAGGGGCTCCGTCCCGCAGGAAACGAAAGACATGGGTCGGTTAACTGCGCCTCCAAGATTCTTCCTTCGCTGCTGGTGATCTTGCTGTTTCTGCTGCGGCTGCTGCTGCTGCTCTTCAGCTGGTTTGTTGCGGTCTGGTTTGTAGGATGGTGCAGGAAATAGGTCAGGGCCCTCCCATTCGTCCGCAGCATTTGCTGCTCCAATTATTCTTAGAGCAGTTGCTGCTGCTCTGAGCTTCACTTGCCATACTACCTCAGGTGGCGATGCTGCTGCAGCCTTTAGCTGCACTTGCGCACTTCCTTTCTCCACCATCTCTTTAGTGGGAAGCATCATCGCTGTTGCTGCAGGTATACTAGTATCAGCACCAGCGGCCGCAGCAGCATCGGCTGCCGGGGAAATAGCAGAATTAATTTCTCCTGCCGCTGCTACTGCTGAGGGCAATGGCGCAGCTCGAGGGCAGCATGATGGTACCGCTTCTGCATTTCCTTCAACTGTCTTGCGTACCACCATGTTAGCAGCACCAGCGCCAGAACCTGCTGCTACTCTGGCTGCAGCAGCACCCTCTCGAAGTAGCGTTGAATTGGTGTTGGAACCCCTGTTGTAGCAGCAGCTGCTGCTGCTGCTACTGCAGCTAAATATCAGGGATCTGGGCGATAAGGAACTTCCCACGCAGCATGGCCCTGATGTAGTGCCGTCCACAGAGAAGTGAGGCAGCGCGTGCGACGAGCTGCTGCCATTGTTGCTGCTGCAGCTGCAGACACTTCCGCCACTGCGGTTGCTGCCACTGCTGCTGTATCCAGGGGTTCCAGGGGTGGAAAAGTTGTAGCCTCCTGCCGCTGCGGAGCTGTTGTTTCTGCTGGAACTCTTGCCACCGCTGCTGTTGCTGTTGCTTCCAATGCCAATGCAAGGGGTGGTGAGACCAGCGGTGTCACTTGTCCCACGAAGCACCGGTAGACGCTGTTTCTGGTGATCTTGTGACTGTTGCATGTGCTGCTGCTTGGTGGTTTGCTGTTGCTTCGGCTGCTGCTCCTGGTGGGACTGCTGTTCCTGAAGCTGCTGCACTTGGAACTGTTGCTGCAGTCGTGTCTGTTTCTGTGTGATTTGGGAGTAAACAAGCCCCTCATATGCCGCCTTCTGCTGCCTCTTCTGCGCTCCCTGCCGCTGCGGCTGCCGCTGTTGTTGCTGGCCCTTCTGCGACTTGCGGTTCCTGTAGCAGCATCGCAGAAGCAGCGATAAAGAAAGCGCCTCTGCTGCGGCGGGGATGCAGCTACACTGCGGCGCTTCAGTGCTTACCTGCTCCATCCGAAAGCAGGTAGACATTTGCTTCCGAAGGAGACGAGTTTCCATAGCTTCTGTTTTGCTTTTGCAGGCGCAGCACCAGCTGCTGCTGGCACCGCTGCCCTGTTTGCTGAAGCTGCAGGAATAGGGGATGGTGAACTGCCTGCCGCAGTTGCTGCTGCCTCAGGGCTGAAGTTGACAGAGGGAGAGAACTGCGTGGCGTCGACTTCAGGTAGGCTCAACAACATGGCTGGAATCTTGCTGCTGCTACAGCTGGTGCTCGTGGGAGACGCTCGCTGCTGCTGCTTCAACTGCTGATGCTGCCCTTGTTACTGTGAGAAATATTGCTGTTAGCTCTGGTCTGACTAAAACACCGTCCCAAAGCCGGCTTTTAGCTGAGGAGCACTGCTTTTACGGGTGCAATGCCGTTGGTGTTGTGGACGATGCATGGAAGGAAAAGCAGCCTTCTTGCTTAATTTTTACAATCAAATTTTATGTGTGAGTCTAAGACAAGTGTAAAGGGAGTGAGAACTGCACACACTCCATGAGTAGCCCCAAAATGATGCATCAGCCCTGTCGTTTATCGTGCCAATCAACCAAGTAGCGAAAGCAGAGCCAAAACCCCGCGGTGTGCAGCCTAGTGCAGAGTGTTTAGCAGCTTAGCAGTGCACAGAGAAAAGCACGATCTCTATTCCGGCTGCTCCCTCTGATGTGCACAGGTTTGTCCGTGGCATTGTCCAGAGCGGTCACGCGCAAACGAACGCGTAGTGGGCAGGAAAAGGGGAAAGCGGTCAAAATAGAAAATATTAAGAGACAAAAAGTCTAAAATAAAGGTAGGGGAATCGGCAAAAACTCGTTTCTTCTTTCTTATTAGTTCGCTTATTGTTGTTTCCCTCATGTGTTCGGGAAAGCCGCTGCTGCCGACGAGCCCCAGCTCCAAGAAGTGACCCTCAGAATGGCCAGAGGGCATAAAAAGTTTAACGAGAGTTTTTCATTGCATATCTTTCGTTTATTCAAAGTTTGTAATATTTGCGTCTTTGCTTTTTTTCCTGCTCTTCTGCAGTTGCAGCGCCTGCAGGTACAGGCGACGCGCAACTCCACTACAGAGAGGAGAGCTCCAAAACTAGTGTGTCTCTGTGCTAACAACTGCTTGATGTATCTCCTCCTGTTCAATTGTTTTTTTGTTATTCCCGCAGTCTTTTCTTCCCTCGAAAGGCAACTCTTATGGGTATGTGCACCTCAGTGTGCTAACTTTCGTTACTGTATGTCTGGATGGATGTAAGCACTTACACATGAATGTACCCAAAAAAATATATATGCACGTTCCTTCATATCATATACTCTTTTGTAATCACGAAGCAGATGAAAACTTCTTTGCACAATTAGAGTACCAAAGGACAACTTAAACAAGTGCCAAGCATGCCCCATTTGATTTAAGATAAATTGAGGAAGCCCCTAGATTCTACCATAAGTGAACCGTTTCATCTGTAGGAACAGATCCCTCTTTTAAGCACTCTGCATCACTCCGGGGACGCCTAAGGATACCATACTGCAGTGTCAACAGTAGTGCGCGAGCTGCCCTTTCGTAGAAACCGACAGGTTTGCACACATGCACACAGTGCTGATCTACTCCAAAAGAGTGAAATTTTGCAACATGCAGGATGCTTTCATGGAAGCATCTCCCCGATTCCCCCGATTGGCTAGCTGTAGCTCCGGCGCAGCATTCCGGGGTGGAACACCGCCTCCTGCGGTTGTTCCATTTTGGCAACCAGTCTTCGCTCATTCAGTTTCCCTCATACCTGGGCCGGAGAAAACAACCCTAAACAGCAATTGCCCCCGCATATCACGTAAACTCTGAGGCAGGATCGCCTCTGTCTTCTCGCGACGAAAACACCAAAAGGGGCATGTACGGGACTGAGAACAACTGCGTTGCATGTGCTCTCTGTGCGCTTTCTTCCCGCTTTTCCAGGCGAAGTAATAGCGCAGGCAAAAATACCGTCGATCCCAAGACTGACAAGTTCACCGGAAGGTAGACACCCTGTCCATTTGCCAGTACAGGCGTGCTGCATCCAACAGTTGCAATATTTGTTGGCCACAAGAGCGGCACTCACAAACAGTCTATCTTCTTGAGGGGGTTGGAGGCTGCTTCCCTTCTTCCTCGCCGATTCCGGCTAAACTACTTACCTAGAGGGAACTCTACTGCTTCATGGAGTAGCGATGACTTCCCCCTTTCTTGAAGAAGTACTACGTCTTCCAAACTCCCGTGCCTCTTCTGAGCTCCGCTACGCACTCACCCTCTTACTCGCAGACAAGAATGGGGGCAGTGCCGTAGTCAGCTGCTGCACTAAATACGGCAAATTGAAGAATAAGAGAGTGCTAATTTTCACATGTCGTTGTCACAAAGGTGAGAACTGCATTGTAGCTAAGATTGGTAACTACTTGGCGTACAGTTGGAGTTGGAACACCATCGCGAGGTGTTTCGTATGCAGGCATTGTCAAATTGTTATAGTAGCAGATTTCTTCCCCGGTGGAATAGTTGTTCAAACAACTGTTTGACAAGCAAAGGTGGATATTTTCGTGCGCTTAAAATGCTTGGAGTGACTCTTTGCGGGAAGAACGCTCTTCACTGCATAATGCATGTACACTGGCGAATACACCAGGAGACGGTAAACCTACCTACATCCGTCATTGCAAATATTCTCGAAGGTGTACAGAAGTACTCCCTCGTGCCCTTCGGGGGCTCTTTTCTGTCACTACTCAAAAACATTTGAATCCTACCTATACGGTTCCATACATTTCACGTCGTTTTTTTTGCTCCATATACATTCGCATTTGTCCATAGGTTAATGAATGAGCACTCCATCAATCGACAAAAACGTGTCGGCATGTAACCGAAGCGCTAGCATCAAATAACAACAACGACTCCTAAAATGCAAATTTCTGTTCAGAAATTCGCAATCGCTGATTAGGCAACCAGCTACTGCTGCTTCTGCTGCCGCTGCCCACTTCCCATTTCACATCCCACATGAGAACAAGTCTCCAATTCGAGCAGCAGCTGCTGGAGCAAGGGAGCAACCAGCAGTTCTAGGTATGGCTGCCGCAACAATCGCAACGGCAGCGTCGGGCACTGCCACAACAGTATGAGATATAGCAGCATGCGCCGCAGTTTCAGGATGCATGGACCCTAAATACTTCGAGCGTGTCTATGATTCGCGAGAGGCGAGCCGCAGACAACCGAATAAGAGAAGGAATATGAGCTTTGGCCTCATCAGGCGTTCGAGGCAGCAGGTTAACCAACAACGCCAGCTCGAACTGCTGCAAGTCGCCCTCGCGCTCTAAATGCCTGCGGCAGCGTCAACGGCAGCAATAACGGCAGCAGTCAGCTAGCAATGAACTGTCCAATGAAGCCACGCACACTGTCACGCAAACCAGCAGCAAAAGCAGCGGCAGTACAGCATCAGTACACACAGGTATTACCACCATCAGCATCACCAGTATCAACAGCAAAATTAGCAACAGTAACACCAACCCGACCAAGTGCAGCAGCAACACCGAAGTGGCTTCGATTTTACTTGCGGATTTCGACAACTGCCGTTCTGACAGTCATTTTTCCAAAGCGGGAGGCGTATTCATAAGAGGCTTTAATCAGGCTGTATGTAGAGCACAAATAGTCGCAGCACACAAACGTTGCTGCTGTTGCTGCAGGTGTTCCCGCAAGTGTTGCCGCTGCGGGAGCAACTACGGGGCTGATGTGCAGCTAACAGAAACATTTATAGGCTCGAAAGGAACAAAAGAAACTGCTGGTGCCGCCCTTGCCACCATTTGCGTAATTGCCACCACTGCAGTTGCCGTTGCGGGAAAATTTGCTCACTTGTGGGCTTCTGCGGGTCTTGCGACGGAGAGGCGGAGCTGATCGCCCAGAATAAGTTGAAGCTCACAAAGATTCAAACACTTGGCGTTTTTAAATTCTACACGCACGTAAAAAAGCCCCGAACCATCAACCGTAAAGTCCCAAAAAAGTGTCAGAATCCTTCTGGAAAGAAGCAATCAATATCACCTGCATTGTTGAAATACCGAAAGTTTATAGCCTCTCAACAAACCCCTGATAATGAACCTAGCACGTTGATATTTCTCATCATGCTGAGAGTTACATGGCAGCAATTTAAGAGCAAATCGTTCACCCTGTATACTACTGCAGAACTTTAATCATCTTTATTATTTTACTTGGCGTGGCGTCACCACTACTACTTGTTATCACCTGGACCCAAATCGCCAGCGAGAGACTCGGGCACTGAAGCCTCCATCTTCGGCCAGCACCATCAACCTATCACGTAGGCCTCTCCCGTTACTTTCGCTGCAGGTGCCGCTTCTGTTATTGCTGCATATGTTGTTGATGCTGCTGTTGCTCTTCGCGCTGGGGCCGTTGATGGTGCGAGTGTCGTAGTTCGTGGCGCTATCGCACGCTTCGCTGATTCTTCCGGCACTCGCCTGTTACGTGTAATGTTCCTGAAACTCCTATCCCTCCATCTCGTGATGCAGATGACGCCAATGCGGGTGCTGGCTGCGACGACTCCGGCTCTTTGGTGATCTCCTGGTGCTAGTAGTTGCACACTTGTTGCTGTGGTGAGGCAATGGATTGACGAGCAGTCGTCAAAAGTGAGCAACCACGAAGATATCGTAGAGCTCGATGGGCTGGTCAGCGAATCAAGCGTATATTATGAGCTGAAGTTGAGGAATTTTGACCAAGGTGTGAGCAGAGACCTGGTGGCAGCGGTCCCCTCTACTAGAGGCGGGACACATTTGGCAAACAAAGCTGAGATCCATTAAGCGTTAATTTCAATTCTTTTCGAAGAAGAGAAAAAACAGTCAAGCGTTAGTACAGGTTAGGCGGCTTCAAGCATTGCCATGGGGCTGCATGCCGCATAAGAAATACAGTTTACACACCTGTCTGTATGTTGAAGCAAATAACGTCAGTGTTTTTATGGCCGTTATTTTGTACACTTGCAGTGAAATACACGGATAGTGTTGACGAATGAGACTTGGTCGTACGGTACCGCTACATGGCATGACAACCGTGATACCAGGAGAATGCAGCTCACCAACGTACTGCACCGTCGCTTGAAGGTTACTGCACCCTTTCCGTCAAAAATCAAACAGACTTGGAAGTTTTGGAAGACTGCTGTACAGCGTTCCTGTAATTGTAAAATGCTACCGCTGATGGCGCATGGGGAATTCCCCTCCGAGGTTGCGACCCGGAACTTCCACATGAAGCCTGTACTATGAGCCTAATATTGGTAAGAACACGCGAAATATTCTTTCATTTCTCTGTGGAAAGCCGGTAAAGGAGTGCAGCCTTATTAGAGAGTTGCCTCAAAGTGCTCCGTGTGCTTTCGTCTCCTTTGTCAACACACTTGGATAATAAGAAAGGGAAGCACGTATCAACAACGTGACACACAAGGAGTCAAATAAACGGCAGTGCGAGCTTTCAGGAAAACCGCGCACTCGAGTACTTCTGGCTGCTAGATGTAGTTAAACAGGAGGGGCATCATAATAGTGAAGAGCCAGTGGCAAGAGTTTTAATCCCCCATCTGTAGTTTATGCCGTGTAGTGTTGTGAAACTCCTTAAGATCTGAGTATAGTGTTTACAGTACGCAAGGCTATGGCATCAGTAAAATATTTTGGATCAGGCTGCACAAATATGCCCATGAGATGTAGCGGCTGTGGACCGTATTGCTCGATTGTTGGGGGAGTGCATCGCTTCACCATTATCGTGGTCTCCACCGAACGGCCCAGTTGTTGGAGAGGATTCACCGTTTTGAAAAAAGCGATTCAGCCGAGGGGCCTGAATCATTACGAATTGTACGGATGCATCAGCACAGGTCACCAGCAATGCAGCTTCGCGCTTCTCATAAAGCCCACTTGAGAGGCCCAGGAGGCTTGAAGAGTCATCCCAGTTCCTCAAATGAGTCCAGGCAGGTCTCCGGGGCCCCGACCCTCCGTATGCGCTGGACTTTGGGGGGTCAGCTGGTTCCTGAGGTCTCTAGAGATGTTTAGGACTGCTTAATGCCCCCAACTGTCCTGATTTGAGTTCTGTATTTACTATCCAGTTTAGAATCTATAGACAAGACCTGGGTGTCGTACCACGGTTTAATCTGGGGGGCGCCACAGTGGGTTCTATGCTAATCAATCGCGCAGAGGCCCTCAGAGCGTCGAGGGTGGAACACTTGGCAGCAACTTAGCAGCAGCACGAACACAAAGCTTTCATCGCTAGCAGCACTATGCGCTGCCCCTTTGGTAGCTCCACGTGCCGCACACAGGGCGATGGGAGGTGTCACAACAACAGTGGGGTCTGCTCAACGTTAGTGCCTCACGCTTTTCAGTGGACCGCGCCAGCTTTTCCTAGGCGCTTACCCATGTTTAATACCATCATTTTTTGATCCTTGTGCAGACCCTCGTCACGGGCTGAGTGACAGACCAATGAAAAATAGAACACCAAAGCAGTGTGGCTTGACCCCTCGTGGGCTGCACCGGGGCTGTGGGGCACTTAGAGTGCGCCAACTTAGCATGTTGTCGATCATTATTTTTACGCCAGCGACTCAGCCGCTTGAAGTTTATGCAAATTGTGAAAACGAAGAAGTTGAATGAAGCTGTATCAAATTTCGGGTTGGCGAGCCAAGTTCACGTTGAGGAGGCCGGACAGCTGAAGCAACCAGACAAACACTCTTCGGGTTTTTCCTTGCAGTAACTGATGGCCACTTGCAAATATGGGGAAAATTCTGTCAATGTTTTTATTTGTTCAAAGCCACACTCAAACAAATGAGGACACCTAGACATAGCTGTGCTGCTTTCACCCTCGGTGGCGGTAACTTCCGCAGGAAGAGTAGAGGGTCAGCGTCAACAGCAAGCCTGCGAAGAGAAGCTTGATGCATGATGGATGTTGTGTTTTGTTTTTTAGTTTGTATGTGCAGGCACGCAAATAGCTGCCATGTGTTGACCGTTGCATGCTGACTTGAAAATCAGTATTTGGTCATTCAGCGGACTTATGTATTTGGCACACGTGCTGTTATTTCATTGTATGCATTGGCAGTGCGGTTCTACTTATATCGCAGTCTTTTTGTTGTTTTTCTTGCCCTCGGATACCCAGTTTGCTGTGCATTGCTTCTTGTGAGCCACCACTCATTGTATTTTGTAAGAAGCGTGGAGATTTGTGGCGTTTCAACGACCCTCTGTTTTGAATGCTGGGGCTGTTTCTTCACTCCAGGTGTTCTTGGGTAGAGGGACAAAACAATGAAGTCGGGGACACGAACAGGTGTTTTAGCCTTCCTCATGTGGCTGTACTCACTGCTGTCCTCTGATGTACATCCGAATCTGCTTTTCAACTTTTCCAGCATCATGGGCTAGATAGTTATCTTGCTTCTGCTTCCAACGAAGTCTGGGCATTATTGTAATCTTTTGCGTAGCTGATATATCATGTGCGTAGTCTGTATGTTGAAATTTGCATATATGCTTCGTGGTTTTGTTTTCAGCAGGTGGACTCATCATGCAGTGAGGCTGCCACAAATGTCCAAGCTTGAAGAGATGGCATCATGTGCCTTCTTCGTATTAGTTAAGAGTTCTCATTATTCTGAGCATTGTGAGTAATCATAAACGTTTTCATGGTATCGGTTCAGTGACTGTGTGCTTTTCCAGTGTCTTCATTTTTTGTCCGTTCGTGATGTCGGCTCTCAAATTAAGTAGCCCACACGTTCGTAGATGCCCACAAATTTTAATTCCGCGCAGACGAGATGTGTTCCTGGAAAGGCAAACTTCGCCTGCTTTATATTTGGGGGTATATCAATTGGCTTCTTGTCGAGGAACGGTGTCGCAGCCAGGAGAACATGGCTGTATGTAGCGTTTCTCTAGAGGGAGTCGTACAGTTGATTCATAGGAAGCTGTCTTGGTCGGTACATCAGTGGGCAATCAATTTTTTTGGCCAGTAATGACTGTAGTTGGGCGTGTCCAGTCTTTGTTAGTGGCGATACGGATGGTCAGCGATGCTGTTACTTCACATCACTCCAGTGGTGGGTCCCACAGCTTGTCACGAGTCGTACTTAGTTGCAGCTGATAGGTTAGGAGGGTACCAGTTGAATCGATTGTGTGACTCACTGTAAAGTTGGGTGGTCATGGTTGAATATCTAGGTCTGTTGCGTTAGTGGGCTAATCAGTGGTCTCCAGTACTGCTAAATGTGAAGTAACAAGTTTTAGAATACAAGAAGTACGGGGCTGTGTTAGTGACGTTGTGTGCACTCGTGCCACCCGTATTTCGTAAATACTGCAAGCTGTACAGTTAGTTATAAGGCAGTTATAAGGCATCCGAGGTCTTGTGAGGAAGAATGAATTGAACTACTCCGTTGCCATCAACGGGGACGGGTCTTAGGTTGATGCTGAGTGGGGCAGATGCAGCGAGCCGGCATGGCCCAGAAGAGATTCTGTAAAGAGGTCGAAGGATCTCTATGGTTACATTCGAACTGCGTGAGCAGTAGAAGACGCGATTCACGTCTAGGGATGTTGTGTGCGCCCTTCATGGTTAACCGGCAGTGCATGGTCACTCGTAGAGGTTGAAGAGCGATCACGGTGAGGGTGGCAGACGACCGTGTTTGGAAACTAGCAGTGGGAACTTGCCAGATATGAGGTATTCTATTTGATGGAGACTAGCGGTTAGCGAAAGCTGATTCATTGCTTGTCGTGTGTAGTGGTCTTATCTGAGCTGTTTCCCTGGATTAGTGAGGCTGCAACGGTGTGCTGGGTGTGTAACGTTCTGCTCTCGTACTTCCTTTACCTCGACGGGGTTACTGACGGAAGCGTTATTTAATTTTATGTGTAATGCAAAGAAGTTAATTCAGAACCGATTGGGGCGGCACTTGAGAAAGAGGGCTGTGGCTCTTACCGCCGGTGGCCGCTGACGCTGAGGGGTCCCGCAGCCTATCACCACGGGCGTCAGTCTTCGTGTTTTGGTGTTGATGCTGCTTGCTGGTTTCTCCGAGTGGTTTATCAATCATTTATTGTATTTACAATCAATTGACACGCCTCTAGACATTAGTTGGATTCACGAGCACATATCTCCATAACTAACAGCTCAAACCCTTAAAGACCGCTGCGCCGCGCAGGTGACCTGTTGCCCGTCAGCGTCAGCAGTAGGCGCCAGCAATAGAGTGTTGCAGCGCCAGACATTATAAATGGTAGCGTTAACAATGATGTTGTGGGTTTTTTGTCCTTTTGTTTCCCACATTTTGCTTCTTGTGAAGCAGTGGGCCGAACGGGCGCAGCAGTGCGTGTGAGATGCTTTGTGAGCAGGTATCGTCTGCTCCAAACCAAGAGGACTACTGGTCTGTTTCCACTCAAGATATTTTTGGTCTTTCTCAGCAGTTTCATCAGCCAGTGAAGGCCACAGGTGTCCTGTCGGCGGCCGTAGCGACTGGCGGCTCTTGGCCACATCGCGAACAGCATCTGATTCCCGTCGGAGTTAGTATATTTTGCATTTATTCCTTGGACACAATAGTATATCACCGTGCGAAGCTACTTTTCGCGCACGTTATATAGCACAGATGAACCATTTACAAAAAATACAAAATACATGCCTGAGTATACTTGCGTTCGGCACCCTGCTGTAATTCCTGCGGTCGCAACAAATCAAGCGCCTCACCGCTGCGGAAGTATCGCCACGGCGCCACCTGACACGTTCAGTCCAGTAACCTCGCAGTATCTGATTTACTGCCTTCTTGTCGCTACATCGGGAGCAGCCTCATTGGAAGTAGGAGCAACTGGAGCAGCAGCAACTGCAATACAAGCAGGAACGGTAACATTGACAACAACAGAGGCAGCTGTAAGTCAATGTTTATCTCTTCCTCACCTCGGAATAGCTCGTTGTGCTATGGAAGTTAGCGGGGAACTGACAACGACTGGCGCGCTGCTGCTGCATCAGTTCTCCACACCAGCAAAACAGCTGGGGCCTTCCGCTTCGCAAAAAAAACAAGAGTGGGTCAAAAGGGCAGGCCAGAGGCTGCAGTAGTATGATGGATACCGAAGCATCTCCAGGTGGGTCTCGTAGAAACCATGTTTTTGAATAAAACTGACCGACCCGCCGCCGAACACATTTGTTTCCTGCCCAGCCTACACAGCCTGCCGCATCGGCAGTCCCGCACTGGCTCGTTCGTTTCCATTGTAAATCAGCCCTTAAACCTGACTCCAAATGTATGTGGTTTTAGATTTGCAACAACCATGCTTGCCAACTAGCGACTACTCTCCCTCGTTGAAGAAAGCTCCCGTATTCCAAAGCGCCCTGCAGTGCTCTGTGCCCCCACATCATGCGATGGACTCGTCGGCGACGGAAGCGCCACTCTCCCCCTCAACGTCTCAAGAGGTAGCCCTGGTATCTATGTCGATGGACAGCCAGGGAGGAACAATGGGGGCACTTCAAGAATCTGACTGCCCGCAAACCCCAATAGCCCCTTCGAAGGAGGGGAGCCCACAGGCCGATAGCAGCATCCGCATCACTCCCAAAGGCACAAAAGCTCAACTGCAGCCAATGGTGCAGCAACAGGCTAAGTCGAAGGAGGAACTGGAGTCTGCAGTTTCAAGCAAACCTGCTGCCTCTACGTTTTGTCTGTCAGCCAACGCACCGCCGTACACACCGCAGTCCACAGCAGCCAAGGAGACACTCAGAGCGGGAGCCACTGCAAAGCCAGACGCTGTAATAGCCACCTCTGCGTCGGGATCCAGTCATCCTTCCGTTTCCCCTGGAGTTAGCCGACAGCGTCAGGACAGTTTGCAGCTGTGTGATTCTGGTTCTGCTCCCGTTAATAAAGCCTCTTCCGCTCCAACTGAGACTCGAGCACTTCGGCAAGCAGACCCCGCAGCAATTGGTTCTGCAGGCGCAATTCAGGCACAACCAGACACCGTCAGCAACAATCGGAAGATAGTGAAGCCAAATTCACATTCATCAACAGTCAGTGTTCCACTCAAGTTCTGCAAGTTTCTTATAGGCGAAGACGTGGCAGGTTTCCTTGTTGGTCGAAAGGGAGTTGGTAAGCAGACGCGCAGGCTTCCCAGGGCAGGCTCTCTGCGGTTTGCTGTTTAAAGAACTTAAGGGCTTGAAGTTTGAGACGTCCACCAGATGTGCTGCAAGTAGCTGTGTCAGGCGTGTGTTACGATGGGTTTTTTGATGGCGCTGAGTTGGCCAGCACCTGTGAATGTGGGACTGATTGTGGGTGCATGCGTCTAACCTGTATTTGAACATTCCAGTGTTCATGCACATTTGGAGATGCGTATATGCGTACATGTGTGGGTGCAAGTGCACATAGTGCCAGGCACAAACGTAAAGGCAGTTGATTTTTTATGGGTTCGCTTTAGGCATTGAGGAATTCCAAACCCGAAATGGCCCAGGGCTGAAGGTTAGTGTGTCAAAGAGAGGCGAACTATTCCCTTGCTTGCTAGAACGCACGGCGACTGCTGTGGGTGTCGGTGACGGAGTGGAGCGTGCTCTTTTGGAAGTTTCCAAGGTGGCACTCGACAGAGCAATGCATAAGGAGGAAGAAAGACGCATAGACAATGGCAAGAAAATATGCAAGCCCAAGGTGAATGAACAAGGGTCTCCCAGCCAGCTTTCCGCCACCGCCCCAGCTTTCTTCAGCTCCTCCATTTAAATACAAGTATTTATGTGAAGTCAGCTCCTGCAATTATCTCCACAAGGGCAACATGCATGGCGACCTTTGCATTTGCAGGGGTGCTTTAAACTGGTCGTGCCCGATTCCGCGTTGACCCACATCTTCACGCCGGACTCTGAGGGGCGTGTGCCGGTGGTGGAAGTCGGTAGGCGTTTCCTTCAGAGTTTGATTGCACCTGAAAAATTTCGACAGGGCCGGCCATACTGCTTGGGTTGCTGCTGCTGTAATGCGCGCCCAAATTGTGAATAGCGCTTAATGTACTTGCTGCCTCAAGACAACTAGTGAGTTGTGGCTCGACTCTTGTGTCTGTGTGCGTTGTGGTCACAGCGAAGAAACACGGGGTAGAGATTCTATCTTCGGCAGAGGGTGGTCATTTACACAACAAGATGCACCACTTAGGGATGAAGGTGCCAAGCTTTACCCTGTGCAGCGTCTGCATTCAGTTGTGAATATTACAGCTTGTCTACAGAACATGCGGCAACGGTCTCCTATTAGCATGCGCTTGCGACTGAAATATTAGTTGTCATGCCTGTCTATTGCATTTCGATCCATGCAATTTAATGTGCGCTTACGGCTTTTCCCAGGAAACCGTCTTGCAGGTAATTGGCAACGCGGACTTGGTGCCAAGGGCCGTAGTGGACTTGTCGTTACTGTATCAAGGAGACCCTTCTTTGCCTTCATCTCTCCACCTCAATTACTCCCACGCTCATTTTGTTGCAGCGCCTCCTCCCCCGCCCACTCCTCCGCCATCCCCAGCTCTCAGCAGCTCCTGTAGCAACCGCATGCCTCCCTACTTTGCACACCCCGCAGGGCTGCTGCATTTGGCCAGCGGGTGCCAGCAGCAATTTGTACATTCGAACGGCTGGAGCTCTACACCTCAAGCGGCGGCGCCTCTCCTCCACGCGTTGAGGGCGTCTGGAAGCTCCCAGACATCCATGCTCTGCATGCCGTCAACGTTGAGCAGTACGGACAACTCGGTAGTGGCTTCGTCACAAACTGAACGGCTCATGGGATCGCAGGTGCAAGGATTTCAGGGCCAGGACCCGGCACCGTATGCCATGTCTAGCTCAGCCACTATGGACTATCAGGGAGGGCGACACAATAACGAAAAGGCCGCCCACAGTGCATCATCCCTAACGGATGATGGACTTGTAGCGGAGCTTAAGCAACGGCTAGGGGCGGCTGTGGTGGCCGCTGCAGCAGCTAATGCGGCAGCTGCACAGTCTCAACCATGCTTTCTCAGTCCGGATTCCCAGTCGGCGGTGTGGAGCCAGCAACAGCAGTTCCATGAACCACAGCAACACCTGGTTACCGGCGACTGCCAAGACTTGCAGCTTCTCAATCAGTTGTGTGCGACTTATCCGCGTCAAGCTCTTACGTCAAGGGAGCAGCAACAACATATCACTCCTTTGCAGAATGGGCAATCGGGGCTGCTCCAGCAGCTTGATGAGCTACAACAGTCCCGACTGCAGCAGCAGATGCCACAGGCCCCACACCAGCATCCACATCAGCTCAATTCCAGCCACGCTGAAGACCTCAGCGCATTGCGTTCGTTCGCACCCTCATCGTCTCAGCTGAGCTTGCAGCAGCTGCAGAGTCAGCTGCAGTTGCAGCTACAAATGTTGCAGCTGCAACAGAACGGTGGCGTGCACCTCAGAGAAAATGGGCTTGTTGACAGCGCTGCACTGCGTGTGACAAGTGAACGAACTGACGAACAGAAAAAGCCGGTGCTGTTACCGCAGCATCTTCAGCGGCTGCAACAATACTTGCAGCAGCAGCTTCAGCAGAACCCGCAGCAAACTCAAAGTCTCCAGTCAGGTCAACTTTACAGCGCTCCTGATCACGGGGATATGCTATCCATTCAGTTGCAGGCACAGCCGCAGGTACATGCGACGCCGTTGCAGGACCAGCATCATCCACTAGATTGGCCTGAGTCAAGGCGTGAACGGCTACAGGAGCTGAGGCAGTTGCATGATGTGACTTTGGTTGGCCCAACGCCTGGTGATGCTGGCAATCCGAAGCGGTGTGGAACCGAACTGCCGCAGCATCAGTCTAATGAAGATTCACTCGAACTGCTATCTCCAGTGCCACCTCCTTACTGGGCGCAGATTTCGCAGCAGCAGCAGGCGCATCAATCTCAGCAGCAAAATGACTGGAGGTTGCCCATAGGGTCGTCTCAGTGTAGTCCCTCTGCCACCTCGCCTGACCTTTCCCTACAGCTACCCCAGCAACCATCTGCATCCCTGCTCGCAGACGTGCATCCAAATTTTAACGGAACCCTTTCTGTTCACCAGCCACCAGTCGCCACCTCTGCGCTGAATCAGTCAGCAGCAGAGGGGTGCCTTCAGCCTGTGGGCTTGCCGTTCGCCCAGACTGAGGAAAGAAGATGCGACCCGCTTGCTGTGCGCAAACTCTTAGAGGAGCTTCTCAAAATCATGAGCCCCACCACAGGACGCGAGGCCCCAATTGCCCAATGCAGCGGCTCACAGCTGACTGCTTTTACGCAGACGGCCAAAGCAACGCCAGCGGAAGGTGCCGCAGCGGATATCCCGAAAATGACAACTACACAGGAGCCAGCAGTGCTTCCTGCAGAAGTGTGTCTTTCTAGGAAGAAAACCGCATATCCCCTGTGCTCACTCTTGGAGGGTTGCAAAGTGCCTCGTTACAGTCTTGATAAGGAATGTTTGTGACTGGGTCCAGTGGTAGATTGGCCGCAGGCTTACCTTATTGGCCGCAGGCTTACCTTAGTATGCTTTGTTTGGGTTAAGCAGTGACAGCTCTTACAGCTGTTATGCTATTGCGTTGTTGCTGCAGCCGTCACATGAGCTTTTACCTCCAAAGCAGTCTTCACAGGGGCAGCAGCAGCCGCCGCAAAAAGGCCAGCTACCGACCAGCCAACGAAGGCGACGCAATGCGGCATCATCTAGCCGCGTGGAGCCTGGGAACAGCCGGAAAGGGGCAAAGCTACGGCTCAAGGCAACTCAGCAGGTGTGTGCTTCCAATGGTTAATCGCGATATGGTGGACAGCCGTAACGGGCAGTCCACTACTTAGGGTAGGTTGCGTCAAGCACTGGGCGGGCTTCTCGTAGCATCCACAAGCTGGAGCTGTATGGACAGTGCTCCTTGATACTTGTATATCTGGCGATGAGTCTCAAGCCCTCTTATATTACTGGACTGCAAGCGCGCTCTCTGTACATGTTAGTCTTGCACAGTGTGGAAGTCTCCCGTGCGTCTTTCCGTTGCAGCTACGCAACATAGGCCTACATGAGCTGTGCTTGCTGCCTCTCTGTCGGCTGCCTAGATCGCACAGAGCAGGGAATGTCTGCCTGTCTTCAAAATTACAGGAGCAGCGTTGTGCACTGCGAGTAAAGGTCACATTTTTGAGGAATTCCTGTTGTGTCTTGTTTGCTTCGTTCCTTGAGGAACAGCTCTATCGCCGTCAGAGAACCGTCACACTCAGATATGCTTGCTTTGGACGTGTCGCACACTCGATGCTTCCTCGGTTGTTGCGTCGCCGAGGAGCGCTCTTGCACCTTTGTAAAATATTGTGCACCCAGGTATTTGTACACAGCACTTTGTGTTATAGCTTTGTGCTTCATGAAAATCGGCAGCAGCGACTGATGGTGCTTTGTACTCGTGAACTTACGCCAGAGTTTTGCTGCAAACAGTCGCATCTTCATATTTGTTCGGATTAGTCCAAGTATTGTGTTAATGCGCAGAAAACTAGGCAGAAAAACAGCGCTTACAGCAGGATGTTCACAATGCGGGCAGATGGTGAGACGTTGCAGTCGTAGACTAGCTCATTCTGATTTGCTGTTTAGGGCTGTTTTGCGAAAACAGGTAAAAAATCAGGTCAGCGCACAGGACCTGTGGGGTTTAGGATTGTAATATAAAAATGCAGGACATAGAGTGGGCCTTCACGGCTGCCATTGGACACGCTTTCTCTATTGAATGCTGCTCGTTTGCCTCGAGTGCGAAGGAATGAAGCTGCAAGCGCAAGTATGTGGCAATTCGATCTGGTAATAATGACAGCCGGAGCTGTTCAAGATATCATCGAATCTCTAACCAACTTAAAGTGCACTAAAAACAGAAGGAAAAAATCTTTCTACAGGGCCAGTTTGAGATTATGTGAAGCAGCATACCGCTTCACTTGCACCTGCTAACCAGCAAATATCTGCCTCAAAGCTGCATACACCATTGAGCACATTTTCTAAAGGCATGTGACCGGGAAGGTATAGCCGATGTGCAGACCCCACATCTGCCGCTGCCTCAGCTTTTTTTTACGGGCTGATAAAGCCGGCGTTGCGTCCCTGTGGCATTAGTGAACTCCTCAGCATTTGCTCTTGACTGCGTCAGAGGTTGCCACATCGCAACTGTGGCGGGATCTTTGCTGCAGGGACGCTATAGCGAGTTTTCGTTCTGCTCCACTTACACAGCAATTTACCAAAGCCCATAATTGTGTGCCGTCCAGATGCTGAGTGGCCTACCCCGCACTGTGGAGAAAGCAATTCTTACCGTTGGTAAACCTACACGCGTACATATTGGCAGTGAAAAAGGCTGCCTTTCTGTTGAAAGACCAAGAAGACCAAGACGGGTAGTCAAGCAGAGTTCCAATGAGCCTACGCTATCTGTACTAGACTTTCAGTTTACAGTCCCAAGGAACTTACTGTTTAGCATGTGACTCCAGAACTCAACCTGCAAATGCCACATCTCGCGGAAATGCACGTTAATCTACACTAAAGAATAATGTAAAAATCTACTTGGGGTCCCAGCGGCGTTCGAGGTCACTTTTTCAATTGCAGTTACAGAATCCGATCAGCCAGCTTAAGGCCCTCGTTTTGCTGCGAAATTCTAAAAACCTCGAGGTGTTCCGTCATTCAAGTTTGACGGAAAGTCTCAGAAAGCTTTGTAAGGGGCGAACTGCTGCATTCTCCCCGCGTCACTTCCATCTCTGAGCGTCTTTCGAATTCGATATTCATACAGCCAATTGGCTCGTATTAGCGTGCGCGGTGTGTTGTTGCCATATGTTCAATGACACTGTCTCAAGCAATGGCTTTATAACAGGCTGGCAGCGTAAGCAAAGCCGCTGCTCGATGGACAGTGAATGGACGACTGCCCAGTTTATTAGACGGCCCCTCTGGATCATTCCAATTTAGCAACTGCTGGAATAAAACATAATTTTGCCTTTTCCAAGCACTGGAAGAATCAATTTGCCTTGGAAACTCGGCACGAAAGAGAAGCAGCAATGCTTTCCATGCTGACGTGTAACCTTGTAAACTGAACTGCTTGTTGAGCTGGTGTCTTTCTATATGCGGGGAAAAAGTACCCTGTTCCGGCTAACGCCAGGGTATCAACTGGGAAAAATCACAGAATTGGCCATGGTTGGGTTGAAACGATCCCTTCTTTACCCGTTGAAATGAGCCGAAGTAATTTATTCACTTACTTGCTACAAACGGCCACCATCAGCCTGCTATCAGTTCAGATCCTCCCGAACGTCATGAGTGGACTTCAGCAAATGATGCATGCTAATATTTGGAGAGTATTTCGCATTCATTCCGTTCAAGGGTCGAATGAAACGGAACAAACTCGCAGCTGATGTGTCTGGCCTGGTGCTGTTATAGACCCTTTGCTCGGTTTTGAAGCTCCAAAGGGATGACTTTTGCTGCAAAAGGTCAAATTTTATTCACGCTGAACTTAACTTTTGAACTTCTCGAAAGCACTCGCTGTAGCCGAGCTGTCCACGAGCAGCCCCTTTCCCAGTAGGTTTAGCCCCGCGAAGAACACCAATGTTGCTGAGCTTGCTTTTGAGTTAGGCTTCAGAAGAATACAGCAGTGTTTGTAATTGAGGATTTTACGGAGCGAGTAGGCTGGCAGTGAGTGGGATGGCAATGGCAGTCAGTGATGCCAACACTGCTCTACATACAGAGCTGCGGAGATATGAGTCACCTGACCGTATTTTCCCATGAGCCATCTACAGTGACCTGTATGTACTTTTACCTTCTGAAATGGCGGAATCTTGTTGGGCTAGTGGAACATAAAACGGTCAGCTGATCGATAAACGCACCAGTGTAAAGGGTGATATCAGCACATAATGCCAGCAAGTCCGCGAAGAACTGCGCATGTGAACTTTTCAGAGGAGGAACCACAAACTGTATTCAAGGCTTGCAACCCGTATTCCAAATTCGTTGCGCATCTTCCGCGAAACGGCCCTGTGCTCACTGCTCTCTGGCGAGCTTGCCGTGAGAATGCGGTGGCGACCAATTGTGACACACGCAGCGATGGGGGATTGTTTTAGATGAAATTGAGCATTTAAAAGTCAGGAAACTTGAGGTGTAGAACTTGAGCACAAGGCGCAGCGTGTACCGCAGAAATAGAAATCCTGATCTCAGGAAGGCTGCCCTGTAAGGGCGTTTTCAACTTCCGGCTCCGTCGCTCTTGGTAACTTGGTGACCTCACCCAGATGCGAGAAAATAAAGTATAACTGCAACTCAGTTATATTCAACCAGAATGACATCGCTGACCTCGTGCTCTTGCGTAAGCTACATCGAACAATTCGTTTTGCGGGAAGTGATCGAAACCTTCATGTCGAACAGTTCGTTTCGCGGGAAGCGAGCGACTCCTTTTTGTCAACAGGCCTTCCCCTGTCATTGTCGCTTCCACTGCCTGATTGTAGAGTGCGCATAGATTACACTTGTGAAGCTTTGCGAGGCCTCAATTAATACCCTGCAACGCAGAGCCTTGCCCCCCTCTGCATTTCATTTTCAGTGTGGCCACGGAGCTTTCCTCTAAAAGGCTTCGCAGCAACTTGTAGGTCATCTTCGTAAAGCCTGCACCCGTTGGGGTGCTCCCCGCCTTGTCACAGTCTATCTCCTTGCACGTTCGACAGATCCCTCTTGGGATTAGCTCAAATAAGCACGAACGAGAACCACTTGTCCCCTGTGAGCGCGCAACAGCTGCAACAGCCTATACACTCCTAATCGTTGAATCGCACGGCGGCCACGCGCCTGGGTCTTTTCGGTTTTGCTTTGTGCTTTGGGACATGTATGACTGCTCTTCAACAAGCCGTAACTAACCAAGTCACATCGACAGCATTCCGCATGCTTGGCGTCTAAAACTAGTGACAGTATATATCGCTGGCCCTCATCTATGCTCCAAAATAAACAAAGGAAAGTAGCAAACCGCCGATGCTGTGACTGCCCGACACTTGACAATACTTTAGAGAGCAACAGACCTACCGATTTGAGAGAGCACAAAATTTACACCAGCTTTAGCTGTGTCGCTATGCTCCAGTAGCTGCACCAACCGCAGCATCACTTCTGCACCCTCGACGCTAGAGCAATCTGCGCAGGTGCCGATGTTGGGCGCTTCCTTTCGTGGTGAGCGCGTTGCGCTCTAGTAATGGAAAGCCCACTTTAAAATGCAACATAGGCATTTCAGCACGAACATTGCTTCTCGGCGTGGGAGACATATCCTTCAGCTATGGCAGATTGACTAGGGACATTGTGTGCAGTTCGCCGACTCGGCGAAAACACAGTCAACGTGATTTAAAGACTTCCTTGTGCACGAATATAATCGCTGTGAATCATGTAACGGCAGTTCAACTTTGTCAAAGAAGGCTCGAATAAACCAAGCAGATGAGGTAAGTGTGGGCACATATATGCATGCACAGACATACATATATGTATATATTGATATATGTTGAACTACTTCCTTTCAACGACGCATTAGAGGCCTGGTTCCACTGTAGAGAAAATAAACGCCGCACTGCAACGCACCCGCTGAGGGCCTTCAACACTTTAAAATGAACGGAGACGGTCTCTACCTTCCGTTCGAATGCACTAGCGCCGAATGAAACCCCTTCCCTGCTGATAGAGTCGTACCATGCTGATGTTTTTATACACGAACCTGCCGGCGCAAGAGAGGCCCACACTGTGAGTACTTGAAGACGGTGCACACAGGAGTGATATGACGGCTGATGCAGTCTGCATATTGAGTTTCTGTCAATTTTGTCTCCCGGAGGCAAGTACAGGTGAAGGTCGTCCGGAAACCGCTGTTTTTATTTCTTCAAAAGATGTCCACGTCAATGCTGCCATAAGGCTGCGCTTCAAAAGGCGCACTCCCAGGCCCCGCCACAAGACCCCTGCGCCTTCGGTCCTCACCAACTGTGCAACACGCTTAAGGAGCCCCCTCTGCGCATTTGCAAGCCGGGCATTTGCTTGGACACGGGAGTTTACTTCTGACACGGGGGCTACCCCTGTTGGTGCAGCAACGCCGTCTAGCTGCAGGCGTGTCCGTAATACATCAAAAGGATGCGTGATAGCCGAAGCCGTAGCTGCAGCAACTGCTCCACAGCCGAAATTCTGCAGCGCATAGAAGCTGACGCGATCTCTAGAGTCTGCTTCGACGCCGGCCTGAGCCTTTAAGTTAACATACACAATAAAAAATAGACCGGAAAAGGGAAAGTCGCGGCAAATCGTGGCTAGAGTGCCTCGGAACCAATCCAGAGGGCGCTCGTTCCGCAACAGCCGTCCAAACGCCTTTAGCATGCCTTCGGATCCCTAAAAACGTAGTATGGGAAAGGCCAAACCCCACACAGGTCAGGAAAAATGTGACTCAGCGCAATACCTGGTCATAAACTCTTCTAGAGATCTTCCTGTTTTACTTGACACTGTACAGGACAACACTCCGGTGCCAGTGGCTAATGTGAGATGATTGCTTACCAGCGATGACTCTAGTCTGGTTTTCACAATAGAGATGGGGTTAAAAACGGCGACAGCTGCCCCTCGGGCTATACCAGAGATGATCCCCAAGTACCACGCAGGAACAATATTCGGGTCCAGCTGCAATAGGGTAAAAGATCAACAAGGAGTTTCACAATGGGCGTTGCCAACAGTTGTTAGACGCCTCCAGAGGCTTAAGCAACCCAAAATAACGCAACGCGCCGAACGCTCCAAGTGGCCTTGCAACTTAGCTGCTCATCAGATAAATCGGAGGAAGGTTCGAGACAATATTGGTGTGGTCTACTTCGAATGAGCCAAAACACCAGCAGTAGAATCTGCATCTATGACAACGGTCAAAATACCTCCGGTGGTGTGCCAGTCAGCTTCTCCAGCGGCAAAGACTTTAAGAGGGGCGCTACAGTGCTCCACGTTCCCATCATCGGCCCTAGTGCCGCAAAGTAAATACCTGCACCTCAAACAAATCATACACTAAAATAGTTTACAGCCTACGAAAAGTTACACTAGGGCATGGATGCACGAACTCGTGGAGTTGAATTCCGCTTGGAAGCTATGCCCGCAGAAAAGTGCTATGCCATATTCCGAACGGCACAAAGGCAAAATCATAACTCACACGTGGCGCGCTACTTGTCTTTAGACGTACCAGTGCCTGGGGCTATCCTGAGGACGGTTGCGAGCGAGCCCCGCCAAAAGCCTAAGGCCCCATATTCTTTGAATATCGAAGATGCTGCAGTCCTGATTGAAGGCCTAAAGCCTGGAGCGCACTGTTGTTGCTGCAGTCATACGTAAAGAGGCGTAACTCCATTACCACAGACAGACTCCTGAGAATTTGGCGACAGTGGAAGTGGCATCGAGCGAATTGCACCAGCATGAGCATTCGCTATAAACCAGATGACATCGAAATCACGGCCAGCTCAACGGGGACAGGAAGTACCTGGCGGGTCTTAATAATGTCCAGTGGCTGGAGGAAAACACCTGCTGCACAGCTTGAGATTGCCCCATAGAGGCCCATTCGGGCTGACGACGTCTCTCCTCTACTACCGCCGCCAAAAATAGCAGCGCTGTTACCCCTACTGCGCCTGGTAGTGCTATTGTCACTACCGGGAGCCGCAGCCTCGGCCTCCGTTATGCCAGTTGGCCGAGGGTCTGGTCCGCCCATTGCAAGACTGGGCCGAAATGGCCGAGGGCTGATGCGGAGCCTGACAAAGTGCACACTACTGAAAACACGTTGCTGTATACTGAATATCTTGTATGAATTCCCGTATGGGCAGAGAGGACTCCAGAAGCCCAAGCTCTGCTCGTGGCTTCAGTACACCAGAGAACAGCAACACAAATTCAACCCCAGCTCGGCCTGTCTCCTCTGTGTGAAAAAAAAAATTGTTTCAACAAAAGAACTTCACCAGAGACCCAGCGGTTGTAGGGCCTCTCCCACGGAAAAGACGAGGAGGCCCCGGAACGTTATTGGGGGTTTGCTGTCCATGATTCGCATAAAACTGCGGGATCGGACGCTGAAAGCGAGCTGAGCAATTAATATTTGCTGGATGAACTTTCATTACATGTAAATTTGTTATATAATTAGCTCAGAATCATATTCGTAGGGGCGCTAACGTCCTTCATAGGTGTGTTTGCTGTATGTGCTTAATGCTGTACATTTTATGGGCCTCGACGAAACGAAGCACTGAAATTCCAAAGCGCGCAAAAATGAGCGAAAGACAGACTTTAATTGTGAATGAGGTTTTATTATTTTGTTGGAGAGAGGACAAACTGGTTTGGTTGATCATTTAGATCTGGAGTACATTTGGGCCGCTCATCACAAAGCGATCCATGGACCCCAATTTTGCAGTTTGTTCTGTCTCTCTAGACGCCAGATCCTTCGCCATTAATTGCATCTTCAAACAATTTTTAGACACACTACTTATAATGACACCGAAGTGGATGAATTGCCAGCGCACTACTAACTTAGGCGAATGCTCACCCCAACCTTTGTGCGCGCATGAAACAGAACCTTCATGCGCGCATGAAACAGACCTAGCTACACACCTGCAGTTTCGAGTCTTCCGGTGCCTTCTGTCTGCCTAAACCCTGCAGACGCCAGCGCTCACGTCAGAGACCTAACACGAAGCTTCTGGCAAACATTCCTAGAGTTCTTGTTAGGTGGGAAACATATCTACAACAACTGCAAACCACTGTACAGGACATAATGTCTTGCTAGTTGCTGCTACACTAAGCAATGCCTTCGCTCTCCAGCTGATCGCTTCAGAGCCTTAGTACTGCTTTAGAGCCTTAGTATGCCTGACAGCTCCCCATGGCAGGCATGTTGCGCTGTTGCATTGAAAGCACAGTGTAGCTTTCAATATTTTCCAACATGGAACAAATACCCCAAGCTTTCCCCTCATATGCACTTTCTAGATTATGACGCATGGCCTGCGTTCTGGCGAAAATATAGAGGGTGCCCATTGAGCCCTCAAACGATGCCTGCCACAAAAGATAAGGGCTAGACCACACTTGCCAGCGCTCCTGAAGAGACCGTATCTGTCGAATGCTCGTAGTGCAAAGTGTGAACGACGCAGCATCGACAACAGTTGAACCATGCAGTGTTTCCTTCGAGAAAGCTGGCCATCTTACTTGATTATGTGTTCCACTGCATTATGCGCTCCTACGCAGATGGTCTGCAGTAAAGAACGGCCAGGAAAACCACTAGCTAGTGTTGAGATGATTGCTCGCCATAGTCTTTTCCCCAAGATCACATCTGAGCTTTGCACCGGTGCAAGCCTGCTTTCTTAGTGTCGCCTGGGACATAAGCACTATGCCTGTGTCCATACAATTCACAGGCAACTCAGGAACCGAACAGACGTCTACTGAATACAGTGTATGTCAAAGTTCCGGCCTCATCTGATTTCTTGTTTGCCGCTAAAAAATCACACATTCTGCAGCAAAAGAGTCGATACACCGCAAACAAATTCAAATGGCCACTCTTTTGGAAGCCTGTAATCCGTGGGTACCTACAGAAGCAGTTAACTGCAGGAATTTGACAAGAAGTTTGGTATACGGGACGTGAAGTAATGAAAGACCTAAAACATGCGAAATACGAAGCACCATCCCCCCGCATCAATCAGCTGGCTCGCTGGAGGCAGATGCTTGCCAAATAAAGCGTCCGACTAAGTAGCAATTGACGCCTACAAATTCCGCATGCCGCTACGCTAAGAGTCCATCGCCCCTCCAAAGCTGTGTCTATTCATTGCCGTGTACTACTAGAGTCGGGGGAATTCCGAACATCACATACGACAAAACAAACTCCTTCCGCAGCAGATTCCAGACGAAGTTGAGCTTGCTACACAATGGATGAAGTCTTTCTGGACGGCATGCCTGGCTTTCTAGGGTCTGTGATTGGCGCTAACGTGATGTCAGGTCTTGCTGGGGCCTGTTTAGGCAAGGGCAAGGGCTGGAGTTCCTTTGGGGAAACGCTGGAAACCTTGGGCAGTTCTTGGGAATTCGACTTTGCATGTGTCAGTGGCACAGCCAGTGAAGCTTTTGGAGCGCTTTTCGCCAATCTAGAAGGTGCGGATTCTCGGGCTTTTACCGATACTGCTGCTGGTACAGATGGACGGTAATGCTTGGACATGGCAGCGCTTGCCTGTAGCAGCAAGCGCCCCAAAACACAACAACAGCGACAACACGTCATAAAACTTAGCCTTTTATTAATCAACTACTCCTCCCACTCTACACGGAGCAGACTAAGTGAAGTCGCCTACAGCAAAGGCAAGTGGCACGTCCAGCACCTACCTTTTCGCGCAGGCCTTTTGGTAGTTCATTGACCTTTAGAATCACACCCCAGTCATTGACGAAGTCTCCATCCATTGTCACAAAAACTTTTGATCCATCTGCAGTTAGATACTGTGCCCCCGAATCTTCCTTACACGGAAACACAAGTAGAGGGGATCCCTCAGGAGTCAACACTTTGACCCCATCGGGGTTGATGAGGGGAGCAATGACTGATACACTCTGGGAGTCAGCGGCTTTCTGTAAAAATGTCCTACGCTCTTCGTCAGTTGCTCCAGACCACTGATACCCTAGCCACGACCGAACTTTAGAGCTGCAAACAACCGTTAGCAGCACTAGCGTCGTACAAGACAATGCACCGAGTAGGCAACACAACGCAAAGCTCAAGCAAGACAGACCAAGAAAGCAACGCTTTGGCTCTTCTTCTGGTTCTTCTTCGTCACTCTGAGAAGCTTGCTGACCAGGCTCAGCAGTGTTCCCTACAGCTGCTTCGCCTTCTGTGGTCAAATCAGAGCCACCACTGTTTTCAGGAAAAGTTTCTGTGCTCTCGGCGAAAGGTGAGTCGTACGGTATAGTTGGTTGCGCACCATCTGAATGCTCGAAAGGAGGGGAGCTATCCGCTGGAGGAATGAGAGGATTATTATGCGAAACGTTTTGGTCGACTGTGACCCTGTCCTCTGGTTTAAGAAGTTCCGGATGAATTGAAGCACTGGTATCAGCCTGTTCGCCAGCAGTCGAATCTTGCATTCGTTGTTCCGAAAAAGGCGAGTCTGACTCTTCCGGCAATTGTTCCTCCGCCACTGCTCCCACTGAATATTCAGGAGTAGAGTCCACGCTCTGTATAAAACTTTGACCGGATTCCTGAGCCGGATTTTCTGATGAAGTGCCACGTGATATTTCCGGTGCCTTCACATTTTGTCGTCCTACGGTGTGTACCCTGGAAGGAATCCAAGATTCTGCTGGCTCTCCATTTCCCGGCTCGCCCGCAAAGGAATGAGCGCGAATAGCTGCAGAAGAGCTCATCATTGCGTCTAATTCTGCTTCAGAGCCGCTATTTGCACCATCGGCTCCTTCTGCTTCACCTTCTTCATGTGGACATACGGGAACCTTCGAACATACCTTCCGAGCCTCTAGTGACCCTAAGTCACAGCGAGCTGCCAGGCCCGGCACTGTGTACTGATGCACAGTGCGCGAGCTAATCTGGTAAGCCACCGCCCCTGGGTTATCGCGAGGGATGCAATGGGGCGTGCAGTCACTCCACAGCGAATACGGGCTGTACTCACACCAATTTGAAATTGACTTAGAAACAGCATTGGCAAAGTCCCCCATCAGTCCAGTTGCTCCCGTCTCTGCAATGGCTTTGCCTCTGCAGAGACGTGTTTCGAGAAAATGCGCACACCGAAGAGTTGCCTTTGGGCGCAACAGAGCCTCTTTGACGCGGATTTGCCAGGTTGCTTGTCGGACAAGCACAGAGCTCTGGGACTCAGGCTCACCTGGTTCCCCGCTTTCACCAATAGTTTTAGCTCCAACATAATGCGCATCATCGCACGGTGACCACGAAGTCCAGGAAGAGTATGTGCACGACATATCAGGGCACCTGCCTGTGTCGCTACTGGCCTTCTCTGCATTTTGCCTACTGATATTATTCACTGTCGAACTGTCTCCATCATAGGGCAAGAACATCAATGAAAAGGGACTGAAAGAAGCACAGGCAGACGGAAACTGCGCACCAAGCGTTTCACCGTTTTGAGTGAAACGTGGCTCGAAAACCTAAGGAGACACAGCAAAGCACACAATGTGGTAAAAATCACCATGCATTGGTGTGCCGGTCGACATTACTACATAGGGGAACGCAGACTACTATATGTACAGGAACGAAGCGTCTGACAGCACGGACTTGAATGCGGGCTAGTGCTGCCTAGGTCAAACTCTGAAACGCTAACAAACCCACAGAGCGAAAAACTCCATCTGTGGGCATGCAAACAAAGTCAATATCAGAAATGCACGCAGATCTACTCACAGCTCTTATTTCGCAAGTTTGCTTGGCTGTGTTGAACACAGCAAAGATAGAGCCACCCCCTTCACCCAGACGTTCGACAACCTCTTTTCGAGATTTACGGGTGTACGTCTGTTCTAAAAATGCGGCTTCTTCCCTGCTCATGACACCAACGCCTTCCCCCACTGGATCGGAGACATCAGCTGAAGAAATTCTCGCTGTTTCTTCAGGATTCAGCCCCAAGATGAGGGACAACAGTTGCTTTGCTTGTTTTTCGGCATCTGCCGCATCCGCATTTGTTTCTTTCAGTTGGGAAATGACATCACGGTACTGCTTCAGGAGCCGATTCACGTCATTTAATAAAGCCTGGCACATCTGCCAATTCATGGGATTAGCCTCCTCAGAAATTTGGTGTGTTGTGGTTGGCAGTGAGTCTGAAGAAAACTGGCCTTTGGTTGAAGTGTGTGTCTGCAACGCGGGGAGCTGCACACAGCCACGGTTAAGCAACTCAACGCCTGAAAACATCGGGCAAGAAGTGCTGAGAGGAGCTGCTGAGTGAAGTGTTCCTTGGAGACTACCGGTCATACGCACTGAAGATCCTGAACCCTCGGCATCAGCGCCAGACATCTGGGCTGCAGCATGCTCATCAGGCTGCAAGGACTTCAAGACTCCGGAAGCATGTAAAGCAGCTTCCTCTACCACCCTGACGGCCTCAGAGAGGATGTGAATGGCCATAGATGCGCGTTCCCGAGCCTTCTGCACCCGCGACAATGACTGCTTGGCCCTCTGCTGGATGTTGGAAACCACTACGGAGTCACTGAGAGCCCTTTCTAGCATGGAACTAGCAGTGCTTATAGCATCCTTGTACCTGACTGCCTGCAGGGCCATGGTGGAGCGCATGCCACGAGCAACATTCGCGAAGTCCATGCCGAGATCAACCACCAAAAGCGTCAGCTTGTCCATCCCTTCCTTTGTCGTCGGCTGAGTTGCACATTCAGCCACACGTGATACTTTTACACGAGCATATAAACTGCACACCGGATTTCGATTCTGCGGAGGCAACGGGTCTGAACCTGCACGAGGTTCGGAAATTCCCCAAATGCTGTCTTCAAGACGCTTCAAGAGAGAACGAGCGCTTGATAATGCGCATTGAAGAGTAGCTACTGCATCAGTGTCAGAGCAGCGGGCGGAACTTTCATTTTCTCCAGCTGTCAGGGCGCCAATATCTTCAGAATAAATCACTGCACTGCAACGATGGTGGAGTCGACATAAACTAATGCAACTGTACAGACTAAGATGCTCCGGAGACAAGACAGTGGCTTCCCAGCCTGGGTACGCCCCAGCTCGCTCTTGTATCGCTTGATACTGTAGCTGTTCCGTGCGCCTCTCAGCCCAAACACGTTGGTCAATCTCATCCAGTTTGAGCCGACCCTTGCACGCTTCAGTAAAATCTACTTGGGGAATAACTCCAAAGGCAGCCACCACCTCAGGCTCCCGCGCAATTTGCAAACTAGCAGCTTTTAATTCCGTTGGCACTTCAAAAGGGCACGGGAAGGTGTTGCAGGGGCGAGTCTTCATCTGCCCCTTCGACGAATCGCCAGCATGTGCAGCGTTGGCAATCTGTTCTCCCACCATCTCAACGTAGGAGTCAGACCATTGATTTCTTTCAGACAAAGCACTTCGCAACCCATCAATAGCAAACTTTCGTGCTAGACCTGCGTCGGCTGTTTGGACTCCCCCGTTGCACACACGAGAACATTCGCCCCATGACATTTGTTCGGCCGCCTCAACGGCGACAGGGAGGATATCTGAAACCGCTGTTCCAGCTTCCAACTCGGCTTTTACTCGACTCGCCACAAAAGTGGCACCGTTATCATGGCAAAGAAGCTCTGCGAGAAGCGGTGTGTTGCTCGCAGATAGCTGCACTTCTGAGGTGGCTTCTGCTCCTGCACTGCTTACAATGGGAAGCCACGCAAAGGAAGTAACAGCAGCAGCTATTACTATGAGATATGCATAGTTCACTGCGTGCCTCCAAAGGACAGTCCTCGACCAACCCCTAAGAAAGAGCATTGTGTGCAGCTGCAGGATGCACGGAAATTGGCGGCAACAGGCACGGGAACCCTCTCCGTGATCGACATACTGACACTGATGTGGCGGCAGTTGCGTTGTAGCCCATCGCTTCGCGCGTTCTCTCCCGTTCAATACACGGGTAAAGCTCACATATTTCAGGCGCGCGCAACGCAGACCCCAATTGTGCGGTTCTGTAGAAGATTCCCGCTGACGGTGCCGACAGAAGCTCCGCTTACCGTCTTCCTTCGCTAGTCTTGGAGAGAAAGTTGTGGATTCGAGCTTGCTGCTGCTCTTTAGTTTGCGCTCAAGCCCTTCATATGCTCTGTCCCGAGACTGCACCTTGGAGCTTGCGGCCATTTCCCACCAAGGATTCGTCTATTAGTCAATGATGGAGACCAAATTTTCTGTAACGTCCTCCGGATACGCTCACATTGCTACCAAAGACCTAGATACTGGGGCAATCGACCAGCTCACCACACGCAACATCGAGGTCGGCACTCCAAGAAGTCCCGTATCCTCAGGCAAGGCACGTATTGTGGAACCATGCAGTTGAAAATTAAGCAGTTGAAGAATAGATGATTTACTGAGACATACTGTGTGATGTTCTACCCTTATTTCCAGCCGCACATATATCTTGCATGCCCGGTCCATCCAACCAGCCGCAGGCACGGAAAACCCAGCGATAATTTGAGTATGGAGGGCGTTGAATAAAGACTACCGCCAGTCCTTTAAGTCATTGAAAGGCAGAAATATGGCATTTTTCTTGGAACATTGTCAAGGACAGCTACCGCTTTCTGACACTGTCACCGGCGTCGCTCTCTCACTTCATATGAAAGTTCCTACGTCCTCCCAATTAGGTCTGACAGCTTTTGCCAGAAGTACCCTTGAAAAGTTGTTAGTCATGCGCCTGACTCTATTCCTCCCTCAAATGCCAAACATTTGATTATTCCATGCATTGAAAGTAAGAGGGGGCGGCGCCATCGCAGAAATTAATGAGGTGGAAAGGGTAGCTCTTTTTCCTGCAAGTAAATCCAAATAAAGTGACAGATACTCATATGCGTCTTGAAACCTTCATTACAGGCGGATAGTTACTTCTTCACGGTGAGATATGCAGTAGCGAGTCACGTTTTTGCACGGGCCATCAAAACTAGCACACCATGGGGACCAACAAAACCAGTACGCTGTGGGGGAAAATGTACAACTCATGCACAATAAAAGAAGCTTCTGTCAATTGCAGCTTGCTGATCTGTAGAGAACGAATGCACTTTTTTAGTGCTTTCCACGATGAGCTACGCGCTACTACTAACTTGAAGATATCTTGCTTTTATTAGGTCCCACTGACGTGCTCATAATTAGAGTTCTCGTATCCCATCAATTATTCAGGTATGATTAGCCCTTTTCTGTGAAGATTTATGCAGTTTTCCTTCGAATTTCCCGGTGATCTCTTGAGGGGCGCTTCTCACAGTCTACTTGAACTGCATGGAAGCAGCTCAGGTGTTCGTACATACACCTGCGCAGTCTCATGGTGCCGTGCCTCAGTTGAGCCCCAAACCATAATTTCTTTCCGCTAGTGCAAGCGATCTTGCACAGAGGTCTTTGTTAGTTTTAGGGAATTCCTAAAGCAGTCTGACCATGATGGAGAGACGGGAAGAAGCGGGAAAGCGGCTTGCCCGCTTTCTCCCCATGATCGTAGGCTGCTTACACTCCACAGCTCCTCTTATCGCCGAACAATCATCAATTTTCAGGTGATATGCAGCGTCATGGCCATCCTATACACAGTATACTTGCTGGTAAGAGAGAATTTCCTTGTTCAAGAACAAGAGCCAAGTATCATGGATTGCTTCCAGTACCACTGTCTGCCCATGTTTCAATTTGAGGTGCCTCCTGAGTACCGTGACCGCGGGGCCATAGCAATTGGCGCACTTCATTTCTTTGTCGGTGAGGTGCCTGTTGATAAGAGGAGGAGAAGAACTTAAATAATGCCGATCCGCAGCCCATGCTGGAATGGCTATGGTTTTGTGGTCCTTCTACAAGACTTATTCTACCGATCCAGGGCGTGTTCCAGGTAGCTATTACTGAAAGAGCACTGCTAGATTCTTCTTGTCACCGTTTTGGCTTTAGACACTGATGAGTGGCAAAGACAACCTCCTCCTAGTCTCATCACGGAAAGGAAACGTGACGGTACGTTCTCTTTTTATCTACTGCAGATCTTCAGGGAGCAACATTTCGATGTTCAGGAGGAGCAAGATACTGCCACAAATGTTCCAAGTTCAAACCCGATCGGTGTCACCACAGCAGTAACAGCGGCCGTTGTGTACTCAAGATGGACCATTACTGCCCATGGGTTGCCAATGACGTCGGCTTTTTCAATTACAAGTTCTTCTTCCTGACTCTGCTCTACAGTGGTGCAACTTTGATATTTGTATGCTTCACCATGGCTGCTACCGGTAAGTCACATCCTTGCAAACTGTATGGGAACATCGCTCTACTGTATCGCTTCAGTTAGAACGTCCATTGACGACTCCAACATCTCCTTTGAACAAGTTTTCTTTACCTTCCTGGGAACTGCACTGAGCTTCTTTCTGCTTGCGTATGTGCCATCCATCAATCAGTTGCGAAATCAAGCAAGCTTAATGAACAATCTTCAGCATTGTCGTACCATTCTGCATATTCCACCTTGTGTTGATCACCTCAAACTGCACAACGATCGAGTTCTGCGAGAAACGTCGCACTGGTAGACCAAACCCTTATGATGTCGGCGTCGCTGAAAACCTGAAGCAAGCTCTCGTAAGAATGATTTACAAAAGTGCAAGTGAAATGAATTGAACTCTTTTCACAGGGTGATCAACCTCTTCTCTGGCCGATACCCGTTGGTGGACCAAGCGGCGATGGAATCTCATTCCCTCGCAACCGCTAACAGCGTTACAACTTCTGGCCGAATAGACGTGACAAATTGCTGTTTTCCACCAGAATTCTGTCTTTTCAGAAAATCTATTTTCAGTCGCATCCAGTTGTATTCAGATCAGTGAAACGCTTTGGGATAGGATTTAGTAACTTGCAGCTTGCACTGGAAATGATACGCAGTGAAGCAGAGTCTGATATGAAAACATATCTACATGAAAATGTAGAGATTTGCCTGCAATATTCCGAGAACCTCTGTATATCACCAGTTTCGGAACTTTTTGCAGCTTCCCCTGGCAGGGAGCCTTGCATGCAGAAGTGACCCCCTGCCCGCTTGGCTCTGTAGCCTTGGCCCAAGACTGTGGGGATTTTTAAGACACGTACCTTTCCGCGTACAACTAATGCTGAAGAGTGAAGCATGAGAGGATATTAGGACAGGTTGATCGAATCTGATTGCCTTTTTTAACACGTGACCTGTGTGCCCAGCAGGTCAACTGCGCATGAGCTGCAATCGCCGCTGCCGAACCGATAGGCAGAGGGTATATAAAATCTTCCTGTGTTCATGGTGATGCAAATGAAAAGTCATGACAATTATCCCAGTTTGAGGGTCAGTGCTGCTCTGAGGAATCATCTTCAGTGTTGCATCTACACAAAACTTTTTGCAATGCTCGAGTGCTCCAACACAGCACACGATCGCTGACGATGACGGAAATTCCATGGAACACACTTGACTTGTTAGAAGCCTATGAACACAAAATATACTGTCGTGTTCGGCAGACCGGAACATCGGTGTTGTTGAGGTTGCAAAATGGAGAAGATCCTCGAAACGTTTTCACACCATCTGGGCTTCCACGCTGCCCGCCCTATCCCCTATGTTGCAGACTTTCTGATCTTGGCGAGCTTGGGCCTGGTAAATCTGCCTTTTACATAGGAGATTCTCTGCGCTTTCCCGCCAAATTTTTTCCAGGCAAAACTCGCGTAGCTACGGCATTACTTGCGCCTCACATGTTCACGGGAGGCACCAGGCATTACCATCAATTCACAATTAGCGAGGCTGTTTGTTCAGGAATCCCCCTTCTCTTCCAATTCATAAAATTTCTGATGGTTGTTTCTGCTTTAAATGGCCTCTTGTCACTCGGAGTAGTTATCGCCGTCTATTCGAACAGAGCAGCGGACGCACTAACAAGCTGCTCTACATTTAACAATGGTACGCACGTAGCATCAAGTTGTAGCTTTCTGGGCTAGCTAGAACCTATTTTAATACTAGTACACGGTATGATTGTGTACTGCGGCTGATATTTCCATTACTCGTGCCGAATGCACCATCTGCTGTTATATCCAGTTAATAACGACGATTTCTCTGTGCAAGTCCCTGTTCTCTGTCTCACAACAGTGCTCTTTACGGCAGGATGTCTGGATGACAGCGTTTCTGAGTCACACGTTCCCGCTGCTACTCATCTTGTTATGGTGCTGGGCACAGCAATTCTACTGGCAGTTTTATTCCGCCGGCAGGTACCCAATACACTGTGGAGACTTTCAACGGCTGCTACAGAATTATTGGTGGCGCTTCGAAGCTGTTTTCGAATCGCAATATTGGTATTGGCCGGCTGAGCGCTTCCTTTTTGGCTGTATATTTTTAGGAGCATCTTAGGAAGACTGCAGGGGAGCAGGTGTACCAGCTCCGGGATTTCGCACTTCTCTTAGACGGCTTCCCTCCCGATGCAGTAGACGAACAAGAAATAGCCAGCTTTGTGTGCACTTCGCTTCTGGTTAACCAGCCCCCCGAGTCCGTTGTTAAGGTTGTCATCGGCTTTGACACCAAGCACTACGACGAGCATGTGAAACTTTCCGAAAGCCTGAAAGAACGTCTCGATACTCTTAAGGTTGGCCCCAATGAACGCACTTAACGTAGAATTACTAGAGTGCAAGTATTCTTCTGCTGCTTGCCTGTTAGTAAGCTTGGTTAGGCTGAAGAAAGGGAGGTCAAAGCAGGAGCCCACAATTGCAGCTTCCAACATCATGTTACCCAGCAGTGCTTTCTGAGCGCCTAATTTTTTCGATGGTCTCACGTGCTTGCCAAAGCAACCGACGATCAATTCAATCACAATGCATCTACTAATGAATACAACCGTTTACTATGCAGTGCGCAGCAGAAAGGCGAGCTCGCGGAAGAAACCTCCGCAAGTTACCTACGCAAGTTATTAAATCGAGTGGAGCAAGATACCCTAAGGTGATTCAGAGGCGGAGTACCAACTAATCTCCGTCTCGCATCGCCTCCACTATGCTGTTTGAACCTTGCAATTGACAAGGAGCATACGTTCACAGTCCTAGCAGCTCACAGCTGTAGCCACAGGACTTCTCATGCAGTTCCTCCCCTAAATCCTCGCAGGTTGTATCTACGTTTTTTCCTTGCTGAAGGCTGACAATGTAGCAGCTTGATGGTTTTCAGGTGCACTGGGTATGCGGTAGTCGTGTGCAAGTATGCACAAGTAAGCAACATCCTTGTTTTCAATCCAGATGCAACGTTCCGCTAATACTTTCAGAGACAGTCATTGCGCCACTTTTAGCTAAGCTGAGTCAAACTAAACAATGATGCCTCTTTAGGGGGTGCTACTCTCCGTCTGGTTGATTTTTTTTTTCTTGCAGGATCGCAATGAGTGCCTAACGAGGCTACACACGTGGAGATCTATTGTACGGAAATGGACATGTGGCTTGTGCGGGAATAAACTGGCATTTCGTTTTAGAGGCAAATATCCAATAGGTGTACGCATGCCACGGAGAATGATCTCACACTAGGCTCACAGCGTGCACGCTTTATCCAAGCATCCGCGCTGCCAGTATGCCGTAACTTTCTACTTGTGGCTTATGAGGCACTTGCTAGCGAAATCAGGGAGTGGACTGACCGCAAAATCGTGTTACTGTGTTGTGTTGCTGAGGTGGAGCCTGCGCCTCATCCTGAAGATATTGTCTGGGAAAACCTCAGCTTCTCCAGAGCCAAGAGAGTGCTTGTACAGGTAAGTGGAAACGTAAATGACTCCAGATACCTGCAAATTATCCCTTTTGTTATGACCGGCCATGCACTTAGAAATTTCACTAGAAAGAAAAACACTAATCATCGATTATTTGAGCTTCAGGCTCTCCTGTGGGTTGTTGCCCTGGGACTGTGCACTGCCTCCTTCTGCATTGCTGCTATGCTGATCATCCTGAACATCAGCTTGAAAAATAAGGACTTTACGGGGGTCAGGCAACTACCTCTTTCCCCGAAGGGCTAATATAAGCACTTGTAAAACTATTCCGCGATACTTCTACCTTCCTCGTAGACTGCTCGATAAAATTTGCCGCCTTTTCAGCAAAGAAGGTTGCGCATGCCTTTTGCAGACTGGAATTGGCGTGATTAAGCCAGTAGAAGATTTGATAATGTCAATAAACGGTAACGCCATACAAGAAGCTTTAAATGATCCAGTAGGACTCATTTTAGCAAATTACGTGCTTCCATTTGAAAACCAGCTTGCAGTCAAACCCAACTACATTTGACAGTCTTCATTTGCCCATACAAGGTGGCGAAAATCTTAGCCGGATTCACGAAAATTCAAGAAGATACATCAACTCTTCCTGCAGGGGCTGTTAAGCAATACTGATGAAAAGTTCCGCTCTCGAGAAGCAATTTGCGCTTCATCAAATACAAGGCATTAATGTGGTGTTAGCGCAGCTGAACAAGGAGTCGTGGGCATCTCTACTACTTTCATTCCTACCGTCAGTGGCTATCAATTGCATTAACGCACTCCTAAGGGTTGCTTTTTCTTTCGTAGTGAGTCTGATCCCAGATCAATGCACGCCTCATCTTTCCTCTGCCCTTACCGCTGAGTTATCAGGAGCACGTGTTCGCACAGCATTGCTACTGAGGGTCCATGTGTTGTCTGCTGAAGTCACTTAAAGAGCGCCACATAAGCAGGACAGGGGAGCAGGTAGGGCCTTGAACACTTGACTGTAGAGTACGGAAAACTTTCAGTCCTTTCCCTTGCTTTAAAAGCTCTCACAAATTGAAACTTCGGTAAAGGCCTTAAAAAGCACAAATATTCACTTAATAATGTACTACAAAAATGAGTAGCACAAGGTAGAACTGTCGATCAAAAAGGATGAGTATGTCAGGTAGTTCTGGCTATTTGTGTGGCCTGTTCACCAAAGCACAAAGATAACTACTCGTTAAGATGTGCTGTCTTCTATCGGATTTCGTTTCTTCAGGTGGCGTTTATGGTGCGGTTGACTATTACTTACACTATCAATACTGGGCTGACCTATATCATTGTCCTCAAAGATCCCAGATGGTGGTGAGCACTTTCTGAGTTTTAATTTAGAGATTTGCAGTACTGCCTGTTCAGTGCATCAGAAGCAAACGTCCCAGTAGCCGTCCCGTTTCCCCGGACGCCACGCTTTCAAGGAAAGTATCAATGCTGCTGAGCCGCTTCAGAGAAGGCTGGATACAATTGCTTGCAGCGCAGTTCAGGCCTATGAAGCTGTCACTTCAAGAAAATTGCCTTGAACTATTTGTTGATGCGCTCTGGTGTAGGTACGTAAGAGGAGGACTCATTGAGTGTGTCGCGATGCAACTCTTTTCTTTCCTTTTGAGTGAAATCTCATTGTCGCTTCTTCAAGTGCCCTGGCTGGTAAACTATCGTTGATCCAGTTAGCCACTGACACTCACGCCGCTACTGTGGCATGACATTTTAGAACTCATTCAAGTCTTGATTTGCTCCCATGAAATTTGTGCTGACACTTCCGTGCCCCTGTCTGAATTACTCGGGTGACAGATGCGCATAATGAAGCGAGATTGCTTGTTACCACTATCGAAGAAGCCCATATCTCAATCAGAGTTTAATCGGCTTCATGAGGGTCCTGACTTTTGTACGCCGACAAAGTAAGTTCGCAGTTGGAAGTGTTTGGCCTAAACTGCGCGTATCATCTTGTGCAGTCGCTCTGGCATGAGCGTTCGGCTCGCATCCACGTCTGCTAATTTTTGTGCAGGTATGCGGCAATGCTTCAAGGGTTCTGCTCATTGTCACTGTATGTAGGCATTGCACCATTTCTTAGTATACAAGCCTTGTGCACCTGGGCTCTCCTGTACTGGATATACAAGGCTACACTATTACGCCTCGCTAAAAGACCTAATCCCGAGATGACAGCCGTGGTGAATCAAGTAGGTCCCATACGTATGTTATAAGAAGGCAGTATATCACTTGAGTTCTTATCCTAGTCACCTCGGAGGGAGCTGGTGCACCTCTACTAGTATGCAACCATGACCAGATTTAGAGAAATACATGTACCGCTTTATGGCAGGCTGTTTTGGTTCTCCGGGCATCCGTGTTGCTCCTCACGGCGGGATTCATTTTGCTGGGACCTACAACAAAGGGCGGTGCTCGTGCGTCTTTGCAAATATACATCATCGTGGCGGGTGCAACGGCGCTGCTGTCAATTCTACTGCCTCGACGTTTACAGCTCAAAATCACATACCTATGCGTGGTGCGTGTCTACAAAAATCAAGTATTTAAAAAGCGCCTGCCCAAACTTTCCAAACCAGGCGCTACTTTTTCTATTTCTTGCTGGTCTGTCCTCATAAGTTTTTGGTGCGCTGCCTCCTCTACTTTGCTCTGAACAGTCTGGCACAGAGCCGACGACTTGGCAAACAATGCACTACTACAAGCTTCAGCATGTCTTCTTTGCTCATTACCATACTACCAATCCTGTATATGCGTCATGGGGTCCCGAGAAAAACCCTCATATCCTTCAGGAACCTGGAGTCGGCCCATTCTCGCCTGATGAGTCTGCAAGGGAATTTGCTGCGAGAGGAGCAGCAAAAAGAGCCAGGCGCCGTATGGCTGCTATTGAAAGCGGAAGATCTGATGCTGACTCCACCACTGGCAACGCCGTAGGTGAAAGTGCCATCTGAATGAGCAGTTGTATGGCCGCTGCAAGTTTACGACAGGTGAAAGCTTTAAGTTCCATGTTTGCCTAGTGGCGTTAAGAAGGCAGCTACAGATGCACCACTATTTCCGCAAGATGCGTTTGCTGCCGTTGACATTCTTAGCTGCGTCCAGTAAAGACACCGGACCCTGCCGGTGAAAACACCAGAAGTGAAGGTAGCAGCAAAAACACCAGCGACGACGAAAGTGCAAGCAATGAGGATGTAGTGCCCAACGAGGCAGCGATGACAAGACTGAGGGCTACTCTCTTAGAGGGGAAAGCAACGCCCGAAATACAGAGGCTTCTGATAGAGTCTCAATCTCAGAGCAAATGTGTGCGACAATCTAGGTGTAATATTTCTTCTGCCTATGCCCGTGCAACTTCGCAACAGCCAAAGAAATGCGATGTCGCACAGCCGTCCAACTCCCCAGATGCATCTGCCGAGAGAGTATCTGTTGATGCAGTCGAGCGCTTAGCGAGAACGGAACATACTCTTCGCAACCAGAATTCCCAGCTGTATAGGCAGGCAACTGCGTTAATACCGGCCTTTGAGTGCGACACTGTGGGAGCTGCACCGAAGTCTGGCGGCTTCTTTGATTGGCTTCGCAGCATTGTGCTCCACCATTTGCAAAATGCAGGCTGCCTACTGATTGAGAAAGCCGATGGAGAAGAATGTGCAGACTAAGCAAGTCAGGTCATGTATGGGCTCTAAGCGCAGAGTTCTGCTGTGGATTTTGTCGTTCTGAATACCAGAGTGTAGTCGCATCAGCTCACAAAATAGGCTGAAAGCAAAAGCCCTTATGAGCCGTTTGGCTTTGAGAAAAGGAAGATCAAGAATTACCAACGTGTCTAAAAATTCTTCGTAAATATGAAGAGCCAGCAATTAAAGCCTATCGTATACAACACGGTCCTCGTAGAATATCTTAAGTTCAAAAGTCGAGCGTGTAGGCGGATGAAAAATGATTTAATCAGCAAAACAGTTATTGCTGCAAGCTTCACGAACCAAGAAGAGAAGAAATGCATGCAGCTCACTGACGGCAACATATGACCTTGGTGCGAAAGCGCCGCACTCAATTAGAAGACAATGCGACGCGCACACCATACTCAGCGCTGGTCCTTAATATAAAGCAGTGTGCTACTATTATCATCGCTAAACGATGCAGCACAACCGCAGTTACGGTAGGCTCCATTTATATGGCTGCATCTATTCTGTCAAGCCATTTCCGTCAGATCTGGGTTAATCCTTTTGTAGAGGTGCAGAAAGTGTAAAGTCTTCACGAGTTTCACCAGCTCGCGGTGAGCTCACGTACCCCATATCAATGTGTCCAACGATGACACAGAACACATTATTCAATTTGGGGTATTCGGCCTGCTGACCCTCGTTTCCTCCGCTAAGTCACATTTCGCTGGTCCTGTTCGGCGGGCGTTGCAAAACGTTTTCTCCGGTATGCGGTAAAGACCCTCTAATGCGGACGTGCTGCCACATGCTCAAAGGTGCTGGCATATCCCCTACTGAACGGCCATCGGCACGAAGTGGGAGACCATTGCCCGCTAATGTACTAAATCCGTCTTCACTGGGCTGAAGCCCGCGTAACGCGTCGCTGACGGTTGTTATGTGATCTCCAGATGCAGCAGCAGCGGCACCCCTTGAAGCGCTACAAGAAGTTTCTTGAGAGCAGCCCAAGTACGCGTTGTGTGCTCTATGCTGCACTTCCACTTCATTCGGGCTGCAGTGAGGAAACAGTCTCGTGGGCGTAGCCATTGCTGGTGCTGCGCCTTCGCTGAGTGTGGCGCTGCTGCTCACACTCGTGGTGCTGCAACCCAGCACCGGCATCGAGCTTCGCTGCGGTGCAGTCATCCCCACCTGCGGAAGAATGACTGCTTCTGCTCCAGAAGGGCTCCCTTGGCTGGAAGCTTCATGCGTAGCGGAGTTGTACAGATGCTTTTGCTGTCGGCGGAAATGCTGCTGCTGCTGAGAATAAAGGGACTGGCGCCACCGTCCGGATTCCCGTAGCGTACCCGGACGCTCTTCCGGGTCACTATCACTGCAGCCGCTGCGACCGCTAAAGCTTTCTCTTTTGTCGATCCGTCCATCACTCTGGTTACCAGTGCTGCTGCCGCAGTTTTCTCCAGCACTAGAAACCCCACTGGCACTATTCGAGTGATGCGCCCCAGAAGTGCTTATACCTCCGCCATTTCGAGAGACCCGTGCTACTGTAGGTTCCATGGAATTCACAGACTCCGTTGCTGAACTAGATTGGTTAGAACAATTGATTAAGCCCACGCCAGTATCGGACGTGTTTCTGCAATGAGGGGGAACTGGCCATCGAAAGTTTCTCTGCGGGGGATCCTTATCGCTCGCATGCCCGTCCTCGAAACCAGCCCATCTTGCCTCAGGGGGCACAGCAACATCTTCGTGTCCTACAGGAAAAGGTCGACCTGCGAGAGGGGTAGCAGGGACTGGCGTTGCGAGCCTTTCTACTTTCGGTTCTTCTGGTCGCGCGGAGCACGAGCGCAGCTCTTCCTCTGGGAACAGCAATTGGCGGCCATCTGTCTCCGCTATCCCTTGCAACTCGTTCTGCGGCTGCAGGTTCCGATGCAACATCTGCTCCTGAGAAGAGTCCTTCTGCAAGTCCTGGTGTCGTATGCAATGGCAATCGAAGGATTGGGTAAACACCACCGGAGATTCTGCGACATTACGCCCTCGCCCGTAGTCACTTTGCTTGTTTCCTAATGAGTGCCCAAGAATCTCCGAGTCGGAGCACTCAAACTGCCGTGGCGCGTCTCGCTGGTCTCGCTCTTGATGCCATGATACTGTGTTTTGGCCCGCCAGCTGCCGCTGCGACGGCAGGCCTTCTACGCTGAATGGCTCAGGAAAGTCAGGGGGCAAAGGCCACGCTGCTCCTGTTGCTGCTTGTGAGGTTGCATCAGATAACGGGCCCGCTGCTGCCGCTTGACTGGTTGGAGTTGTTGAAGGGGTGTTCCCAGTGGTTTCGCTCCCGCCAGCTGTTTCTCTCCAGAGCTGCTGCCGCCGCTGTTGCTGGTCCTGACACTGCTGCTGCTGGTCCTGTCGCTGCTGGTGAGGACTAACTTGTTGTTGCTGCAGATAACCCCGTGTGCGGACAAAACGACGGCGCCCTGAGGTCCCTCTTGCCTTGCACTCGCTGCTTCCACCACTGCTACACCTGCTGCCGTCCTTCCGCGCACCTTGTGTTGCTGTTACCCGTCGTGGAGGAGGCGACAGCAATTGCTGCTGCCGCTTCTGTATGGCAGCTTTTGCCGAACCGCCACTCGCTGCTGGGATAGCACTTGCTGTTATTTTGGCAACTGCAGCAGCAGTAGCCGCAGCAGCAAAATTGTTCCTCCCGAAGACGTTGCCTTCGATCCAAGCCCTATCTGGGCCTCTGTCGGAAACGGCGTCTTCACTATCGCTTGGGTCGCTACTGCTGCTGCTGCAGCTGCTGCTGTTGCTACTGCTGTTGCTGGTGCTGTTCTTGCTGCTACTGTTTGTTTCTTCCCAATATGCTGTGCTTTTTCTTGGCTGATTGGCTTCTCTCGTGCCAGTAGCAGCTGCAGCACACCGCGGCGCCGTAGAATAAATACAAGTGGTGAGGCTCCTGCGGGCAGTGGCCGCTGGAGTCCCAACTGTTGTCTTTGTGGCTGCTTCTCCTGTTCTCTTCTGAGGCCCTGCAGAGAACGCTCGCGAGCAGCCGCGACCGACTGTTCGGCAAAAGCTCGCGCAGGAGGACTCCCTGTTGCGTTTCGCGTTTAGCATAGTGGTCGGTTTTGTCGGCGAGTCAGGTGCAAGCGATGTTTCAGAGGAGCTCCGGGACTGCTGGGTAGAAGCGCAGGCCTCTTTCGGAGGTGGAGGCGGTGTTGGTACTGTAGTCGATGTGGTAGGAAATCCCGAACTACACTGCGAGTTGTCTGCACTTTGTGCATAGCCCGAATAGGCAAAGCCTGCATTAGAATCGTCTGCATCACTGTCACTGGAAGTGACGGAGGCCCAAGACGGAGTGTCACCCTCAGGATTTGTTTGGGTTCCCTCCGACAACGCAGTTGCTGCCGTTTCATTGACCGCCGCTGCTGCTGTTGTTCCTGAGGAAGAAGCAAAGTGCGCAGTCTGAGTGGCAGGCTGCTCTTCACTGTCTCCTACAGGCTCACCTGGAGGCGTACGGCTGGGAGCTTCCACGTCGCATGTCTCTAGGTTCCGCTGCTGAGACTGCTGCTGCAGCGGGTTGTGCCAGTCATCACTACAGGGACTGCAGTTGTCTGTTTGCCGTTCTTCCACATTCCCCTCTACCTGCTCCACGTCTACCGCTTCTGGGTCTCGCTGGTCCTGTTCCTCGTATTTTTGTTGCTGTTGGGTGTCTGACTGGTCCTTTTCGTGCTGCTCATGCGCATGGGCTTGGTGTTGCACCTCCTTCTTGTGCAGGCACCGGTCGATTTCCGTTTCGCACTGTATGAGCCTCTTCTGCTTGTTATGCTGTTGCTGCTGCAGCTTCTGCAGTTCATGCCACCGCAAAGAATTGCTAGTACTGGCCCAACCCTGCTCCCTTGTAGCTGCACCTTGGTGTTCCTCTAGCTCGCGTTGCAGCTCATGCTGCTGTCGTTGGAGGCTCCCGATGGACCGCAGCAATTGCTGCCTCTGCTGCTGCAGCTTCTCAAGACGGGGCTCCACCTCATCTGCCTCCTGCTGCGGATCCCGCAGCGTTTGATCCTGTTCACTGTGGTGCTGACTGTCTTGCTGCTGCTCTGCTGTGAGCTGTGCTGGCTGAGCCAGGAGAGGAGAGGGTGTCGACTGCTGCGCTGGCTTAGCAATGACAAGCAGCTCAGGATGCCTATACAGTGGCTGGGTAGGTAAGAGCAGCTGTCTTGCATAGGATTTTTCATCCAGCAACGCAATACGTGCTTCGTTAAGCCTGAGACCACACAGTAGGAGCCAGAAAACAAGGGCGCCTTCCAGCGCGCTCATCGTTTCATGTCCCTCCCTGGCCTCTACTGTATAACGCCTCAACTTTTTCTTTCAAGGTAAAAATGCGTTTCTTCTTTTCAGCAACCACCGCGAAGCCCAACCTCATGAAGACTCTGGCTTGTGCACACCCACCTTTTGAAGTGGTTTTCATGTCTGAGCCGGAGGTCTTCTGACAGTGCAGAGGCTTTGTCCGGATGCCACAAAATGCTCATGCGGCGGAACGCCTGTACGCCACGTCAAGAAAACCGCAGGCGGAGTCTAGCAAGCGAATATGAGACGAAGGAAAGACTGCATAGTCTTGCTCAGGAACGGCACTCAAATGGGAGCATGTTCTAGGCTGAAGAGCCGACAGGACGTTACGGGAGCAAGGTGTGAACGCCGCGAGAAAAACATCAAAAGGAGAAAAAAAAGGTGTGCTGGCAGAGCAGGTTGGACCATACTCGATTCACTATTGCTTTGGGGGCACCCTTCTCAATGCCCAACACTTGGAAGCTCGACGCGTGCAGCTGGGCTTCGTAAAGCCGTCGCCTGCCTCAGCAAAGCATCGCACCAGGCACGCGTGGGCATAATTCCGTTTCGTTGACACTAGCAATGGTTCACTTTGTTACAGCAGCATATACCGCCGAAGTTGGTCGAGGTGTTAACTCAGATAAGCTGCAGGGCAACATTGAGCAACTACAAGTTGAGGTGCCCTGTGGCTCAAGCCTGCCGGAAATGCTAACAAAGTACTTTTGGTAATGTTCGGCGGAGAAAGAGTCTGGGCAGTTCTGTCGCATCAGCTGCATGTAATTTAGTGCTCCCTCAAAATCCAGTAGCCATTCGCAAGCCTGTAGAACAAGTAGCACAGCAAAACAAATTAACGGGGAAGCACATAATTTAGTCCACACTTGAACATTGCTGCTTAAAGTACAAATACGCCACTGTTCTCTTTTATGCACTGAAGAAGGTTCTCTCCGTCGAAGTTCACGTGTCCTTTGCTATCTGTATATTTCGCAAAGCCAGGTCTGCTTGAGCTGTGGCTCTCTTTGTATAGCCAACCTCTGCAGCAGTTTCATATGCGGCCCTGTAGTTCGGGGTCATGCTGATGCAGAGCATGCAGCTCTGGAGGCTGCAAGTCCAGCGACCAAGACGAAGGGCGCTTCGCCCCTAAAGAGCAGCAAAAGGCAAAGCGCAGCTAACACAAAATTCTCTGGATGCTAAGCATTGCCCGAGGGCAGCAGTGGTGTTGCTCCGCAGCTCACCCATCCCCAATCATAGACTTAAGTACAGGAATTTGCATACTGCCAGTTCAAATGACAGAGCAAAGCGGTCTTTGCCTCAACGACGCTCTCTTCCGCACCTTGTTGAAAGCAAGCTTCGCTGTGTTCTCTAACAGCGAAACATTAGAAGCACTGACACCACCGGTAATCTCATCGAGCTGCTGCTGCTTCTCTAATAGCCGCTGTTGTAGTTTCAATGCCTCCGTATAAAGAGCAAGTGCCGCCTCGTTCCGATGCTGTCTGTACAGCGAGCTTGCCTGCATATCCGCACGGAATCGCCGCGCAACTAATGTCACGCGCCAATGTTTCTCTGGGTATCTGTCGAAAGACAAGCAGCGACTCTACATGCTGCGTGGTGACACAGCCTCCGGGCTGCTCTTTAGATCAGTATCCTTTGCAAAGGGACACGACAGAAACTGCAGTCCTAGAATAATGAACTCGCCTTTGCCGCATATTCAAACACTACGCTTCTCCAGGCCCTTAAGTTACAAGAAACCAATGCGACCTGGTCCTGGAATTCGGCTCGGCGCTGTAGTTCTGCTGCTGCAGTTTTCTGCAGCTCGCGTAGTTCTTCCACGTAAGGAGGCAGCAGAAGCGGCAGCAGATCAGCAGGCGTTTTGCCTTCTCTGTTGTGAGCGTAGAAAAATTCGGACGGGAGCGACGTGAGACTGAGCGTGCCAAACAGCTGTGGCAGGTTCCTGAAGAGAAATACAACAAGGCCAACCAGCATCCACACCGCTAGCGCTACTGAAGGAGAAGAACAAACCACGTCCTCACAGTCTGACACTCTTTGTCGGTTGAGGTAGACAGTCAAAATTGCAAAGCCCTCGACTAGCCCCACAAAATGGTAGGCGCGGAGGCAGCCAAAACTACCCCAAAGAAATCCAGAGCTACCAGCTCACAAACAAATGCGTCTCAGCAACTGCTGTCAACACTAAGGCGTGCAGTGGGCCTACTGTATGGCTGCGCCCGCCGGGGTCAACTTTTGATTGACAGTGCCCCATAGTGGTTGCAGCTAGCTTGCCTCATGCAGACGAGATGGAAGACGTTATTCCCTGACTCTCTATCAGTCAAAGTTGACGCATGAAATGCCAGTGGGGAAGCGCCCTCTCTCAGGAGTCCTGCTGCAGCAGCTACTCCGCCAGATCCTCGCAGCAGCAGCTGCAACAACATATGCTGCCGAGATTCCCTTCTCGTCTCCCCAGCAGGCACAAGCGTAGTCGTGCCACTCTCCTTATTTGCTCCTGCTTGTGGAGACGTCTCCATTTGACCCTTCTCCTTCAGAATGCCGTTGCTGCTGCAGCTGCTAGCAACGCAGCTACTGCCCTCAAGAAATTTGCTGCCTACTGTGTCCCTGAGCAGCTGCAGCCAGCGCGAGTTGGCAAGCAAGACAGCCTGTTGCTTCAGACGGAGTAGAGTCGCGATGTTCTGCACTCCGAGAAGAGGCAGTAACACCACGTCCGGAAGAGCAGTCCCAAGAACATCATAAGCCTCTCTTTCCATTGGCTCATCTATTGCTGCCAGGCTTCCCTGCAGCTGCAGTTGACCTTCGGTGCTGCACCCTGCCGCTGAAGACGAAGCTGCGTGCCTTTGTTGTGAATACACCCTTATCCGCATACTCTCTGCCCTCAACCTTTCAAGCAGAATATCCACGATTTCTGGATCAGCCCCTGATGCCGGACAGCGCTGGAGCACTTCCCTCATAGCCAATGATGCAGCCCCCACGGCTGCCGTTGACGTGGCTGTTGCCTCGTCAGTGATCCTCTGATCGACGGCGCAGCGGCAGGTATGCAGTGCCTCACGCAACTCATCCACCACCGCCTCGTGCTGCGAGTCACTGTGGCAGCTGCAACCAGCACTGCAACCCCAAGCCGTGCATGAAGCAGCCTCTGCTGCCTCCGCACAGCACCAAATGCCGACGGATGTAGAAGGGCTAAAAATCGCCCCTTCATTCCCTTTCAAAGGCAGCGAAAGCTCTGCACCTGGCTGCTGCGGTTGTCCTTCGCCAGTCGCCTGTTGCCCCAAAGATGACTCATTCAAGTGGCACCTCTGAACACTTTCCTTCTCTAGGTCTGCATCTTCCTCCCGTAAATTTTGTTCTCTTCTGTCCTTATCGTTGGACGAAACTGACGAACGTATGCACTGGGCGAGTTGACGCCTAAGGCGACGAACCTCTGCATAGAGATGCTGCGTATCTTGCTGTCGTTGCTGCCGCACCTCCTCAACGAATAGCTTCGCCTCATCTCCCAAGGCTACGCGCTGCTTTAGCTGTTGTAAGGATGCTGTGACATCGAGGTAGTTGCCTTCTGCCGCTGCGAGGCGGTCCGCCCTTTCTTCCAGCTGCTGCTGCAGCAAACTCACCTGACGCAACAGCAGCCTCGCTTCAGTCTCACGGCTAGAGAGCTGCTGTTCTTGCTGCCGAAGGAGCTGTTCTTGGTGGCGTAGCAACGCATCTTGCTGGTGCAACTGCTGTTGCTGCTGCTGCAACAGCTGCTGCTGCTGCTGCAGCTGCTTGTGAAGCTGGAGTTGCTGCTGTCTACTCGCATGCTCCCTCAGCTGAATGCGTCTTGCCACTGCATGTAGCCTGGCAACATCGGCGGATGCATAAGTAGTGTCGGACTCCTCCTCGCTCTGTCCATGCTGCAAGACCTCCCGCATGGTCTGCGCCACCTTTGGTATTGCAGAAGTCAGCGCTAAAGCAGCGCCCTTGGAGCTCTGGGGCACAGAAAATACTCCAACTCCTTCAGCTGCCCGTACACAGAAAGCGGCAAACTAATCCACTGTATCCCGCATGCTTGTTAGGTGCGCAACTTTTGTGGGAGCGTACATTGGCAGCGTTCTCCCGCCACAAAGTGGGTGTCAATGCTTGGAACCACGGAAGGTACAAGGCATCTGCTGGCTCAGATTACAACGGTCACTTCTTGTTTCAGTGGCACGGCACTTCATGAAATTAGAAGTTCAGTTGAGATTCGAGGACCGCGGAACTCCCTCAACACATTCTGTCCAAAAATCAAGAGGCCAGCCCTACGGGAGAACCAAACAGATTTTAAGCAATAATGACAGTAAGAAGAGTCCATGTGGCATTAATCCACCTAATTCTTTACAGGACACGACTGAGCCTGTCACGACACGAACGAAACGAAGCAGGCATACGCTGCATCAGACACATCAGCCCCCACAGAGAGGAAGTCCACCTAAAAAGACCATGATACGTTTGAAAGGGGGAATATTTATTACTTGAAATGATTTGCATCATATCGAAAGAAATCGCACAAAAAGCGTAAACTGCATTCGGGGCCCTGGGGGCCCTGTCCTGGGGGTGGTGTTGCAGGGCTGAGTGAAGGATATGAAGGAGACCACGCAAGAAAAAAGCGTAACACAGTGACACACCTGTTTGTTACATTACAAAAAGCAGTATTTCAGCATACATGCTCCACAACGGCAAGTACGGACTCGTACGGAGTTGCAGAGCACCCAGTGCAGAATGTTTGGATATGCCTGGCTTCAGATGAGTCTGTACAATTCGGTACAAAAATTAACACACGGGGTAAACAGGCAGTGACCTATGCTGCTATGGCTATTAAGACCTCTGTGAATGCTATTAAGACATCTGTGAATGAGATTTGTGTGAGTGATTCTTTACCTTAGAGCTTTGCCTAGGCGCCAAAGCGTAGGTGCACGTTAAAGTCGAAGCGAATCCAAGTTTTTAGTAAATATTAGGCGCTGTTTGACCAAATCATGGAAATGTCATCATCCTGAAACGTATTACTGCCTATTACTGCCTGGAGGTCAGGAGGTCTCACAAGCCTGTTGCGCTGGTGAGGGGCACTACATTTGGCCCCAGGAATGGTCTTTGAAGGCCATCCATACTAAATTGGACATGTATGCAACATAAACTAGGCATAAAAGTGGTAAAGAAGAGAGAACAAAGAATCTGGCTAGATCATGCGACGTCTAGCGACATCGTAGGCTTGCGGATGGCGATAACTCAGTAGCAAGCAGGGGCCCTGTGCGGACCAAGGAGTCAGGCAGGCTTTGCGGCCGTAAATCATGTTTACCTTAGTTTTGAGATGGTCTCTTTCTCCTAATATGATTGCGTGGCCTCGTTAGGTGCTTGTATAAGTCATGCGTGGTACTGAAGAGCACCTAGGATACCCGTCACTGGGGAACTACTTAAGGACTAAGCCAGCTTAGTGCACCACAAGTGGGGCTGTTCTGGAGGATGTATGCTGCCGCGCACTCCACAATAAGATCGATCATCCAGAGGCCTCTTGGGATTGCCTCCCTAGTAGCGCGATATGCGCCATAATGGGCGAGTCACTGAGGCAACAAACAAGCCCATAACGAGCACACTCACACACCGTAAGCCTCGTCCTGGAGGCCACTAAGCAAAGCAACAGAAGGTTGAGGTCAAAGAACCTCCTAAGATGCGTAGGGAGATGGCTTCCGGCGCCTTTGGTGTTTGAGCCTGGTGGCACTGCGCCTAACGAGATGCAAGCTATCTACCTTCTGACCTCAGACGCCGAAGTTAGATTCGTACAAAGGATGTTGGCTCATGAATACTTAGGATATACATCAGGAACTTCTGAAGCACGAGGACGGGAGGTTCATGAGGGCCTTCTTTAAGTTAGTAGAAATGCGTTTTACCCATATACGATGCAATCTCATGTTTAGAGCAAGGAGCTCCTGGCATACCTTGTGGACTCTGCGCGCTGCAATGAATATATCTCATGGACATCATACATGTGAGTGACTGGGAAGTGGTGAAACTGCGGCTCTGTGGTGGTTTATGTATGCATTCACGAACTAAGATGCTAGAATAGCTGGCTAGTGTAAAGTAGAGGGATGAAATCGAGGAGCACACTGCGCAGTTTACAAATTTATCCAAGTGAGAGAAAGCCGTGGGAAGGCATGAGGCGTAATATCTCTATTATCCCAAAGCTCCTCCCGGTTTAGGCATGTAAACCACGGAGGGCGAAACGGTAGAGCTTTCATCATGGGACGCGAGGAGCCTGGCGAATCATTGCCTTGCACCCACCTCACAACCACGGCAGCTTCACCCCTAACACCTGATGAAGGAGACCTCCTTTCCGCGCAGGGCCGATTTTCAGCCTATCTGAGGTGTCCAATAGTCCGGAAAAGCAACGAGGGAGCAGCAGCTTCAGCGATTCCCGACCAAAATCTCGTAAATGCCTTCTTGTACTTTGGAGTTCCCCTATCTACGGATCTGTATCCACAACACTTGGAGAGCTTCTACGCCACATATTCGTAGGCTTTCCACGATTATGCTCTTCACACACCACGAATATTTCATCACCGCCCACATGAGACAGGAAAAGTCATTTCTTGCTCCAAGGAAATATTACTAATCGTGAGGTATGCGACGCTGCACTGCGGCTGTTTGTAGTCAGCTAGGGTTAGTTTTTTAAATTTTCCTTTCTTCCAGTGTGAATTTCACCTTGTGGGACTGACAAATCAAAGCCAAAGTTCCTACGCTTTACAAACATCGTTTACGATGTGGTGCAAGCACAGCCACTATTAACGTATAGACTAAATGCTTAGAGCAGGGGGCTCTATAAAAAACATAGTTGTTCTCGAAACGCCTGACTTCTAGGCGTGTAGAGAGTTCCTGTTAGCTACAGGACGACTGCCAGCCCCATGCCTTGGGCTTAGGCTTTGCTGTAGGGAGCTCCACAGCCAAGCCTAGTGGAGTTCGCGGCATCAAACCATCATCAGAGTCCATATAATTCGTGCTATGAAATTCATTTAGTTTGAATTATATCGGTCATTGCTGGGATTTAGTCTCGCGCGAGCCCCTACAACCTGCTCCTTTCCTTTACAGGCCCCTTACGTTTCGCTGCAGCTGTGGAGCCCTGATATTAGCAGAAAAGAGCCTTAATACTCTATTCATGGTCTAATGTAACGTATGGTAAAGAATTAGGACTGAATCACGTTCAGGGACTGTGGCGCTGCAAACTCGTCTGCGTAGTGCTACTTGACGGTGAGGCAAACGCGTGTGGCAAATACCATGTGTTACCGCACTTCCAATAGTCTACCTATGAATGAAATCTTGGCTCCTTCCAGTTTTCGGTATCACACATCACACAACTTGTCCCAATACTCAGCTCATCAACAAGCTCCTCTACGACAAGGTCCCGCCCCAAAGCCCCACGCATGCGCTTGCCTTGCTCTTGCGGGGAGCAAAAGAAGCTGCGGGCGAACGACAACGAAGGAGGAATCACTGAGTAAAGCGGTCCTCGACGGTGTTTTCTTTATTGACGCTGCTTTTGAAAATGAAGACGGTGTACTCTGAGCAGAGCGTCCGAGTGCCCGACGGGGGTAGGCGGTGCACCCCACTCGGCACTGCAGAGGCTGTCATGCGCTATTACTACCTTCTTGACTGAAGCAGTATCTGTTTCGTGTTGATGATGTATCAAGTATCTAATGGCTTGTTTCCCAGTGGAATGTTCGTCTGCGATTGCTCCTGGTGTTCCGGAGTGGCGATGGAGGCCACGGATTGTCGAAGTCACTCAAAGCTTGGCGATGCTGACGACTGAATTGCTCAGCATTTTCTAAAATCACATAATTCCTGTTATGCATTATTTAATTTCTCAAGCCGAAAGTCTGCGATCCGTTAAGTTGCCGCTCGCGGCGGTGGGGGGGTACCAACAGAAAGGCATCTTGCCCGGCGGTCTTTGCTATGTGCATTTCCGTAGCTCTTCCCCTTGTCACATCATAATTACATAACATGCACGCGCTGCAGTTTGGAAGTCATGCGGCCGCAGTTTGCCCTGTGAATCCCCTTCATGAAAGTCCCGTGATGAAGCGGACTTGGAATAATATATTTGTCCCCAGTGATATATTTTGCTCTCGACTTTGATATCTGTGCAGCAGTCGTGCGCTTTTCTGTGATTTGTTTGAGCGTTTTGCTACTGGTGTCACTGAAAGTGTGAACGCATGCGATGGAAGACTGGTTACCGCTTCGCAGCGTTTTGCAAGTAGTGTGAGTTCTTTACCTTTCGCAGTTACCGTCTCAGTCCGGAGTAGGGAGGTTACGGTGAAGGGGCCCCACGGGGAGCTGAAGCGGACCTTTCGTCACCTGCCTCTTGTGCTGCACACCACTAAGGATGCCAAACGCGTAAAGGTAGCAACGTGGCAGGGGAAGAAGTCAGACATTGCGTGCCTGCGCACTGTTTGCTCTCACTTGAACAACATGTTTACGGGGGTGACGAAGCAGTTTGAGTACAAGATGCGCTTCGTATACTCACACTTTCCCATCAACCTGAATATCATTGAAGGCGGCAAAGTTGTGGAGATCCGGAACTTCTTGGGAGAGAAACGTGTTCGCATCGTCAAGCTTCTTCCAGGCGTTGTCTGTGAAAAGAGCACGAATGTCAAGGACGAGATAGCCCTAAAGGGCACAGACCTGGAGTTGGTGTCCCGTTCAGGTGATCCTGCAGGCTCTTCTGCTGAACAGTTGCAGCCGAACTGCTTTGCAGCCGTAGTAGATTATTGTGAAGGGTCATATTGGGAAAGTGGCGTCCATGCGGTTTGGTTTTAGCGGGACTGCATATGTCAAGTCTCTGGTCCGCTGTGCTTTTTTGCAGCCGCACTCATCCACCAGGCCACGCTGGTGCGCCGTAAGGATATCCGGAAGTTTTTGGATGGAATTTACGTCTCTGAGAAAGGAACGCTGGAGAAGACTGATTGAGTTAATGATTCCTGCTGCTTGTGAACTTTCGGGGATACATAAGCAATTGCCCGTGCCAGCTGCACTCGCCAAGAGGCAGAGAAGGCGCTGCAGGGACTTCTGTAGTGTTTTCTAAGGACTTCAGCTGAACAGGCCGCCTTCGTTTCGTTTCACATCAGCCTGTAGTTCTTGTACGCAGCATTGCCTTAGGATGAAAGACCCTACAAGAATAGCCAGCGGGCAGGCCTATACTTTTCGCACGAATAGTACTGCAGGACATCAATAATAGTCCGTTTGGCCTGACCAAGTGGGTGGCAGCTTGGATATATGCTTAGTGAATAGTACTCTAGCACAGCCACGGTGTTCACCTTTCATTTCTTTCGCGAAGTTGCGTCGTGCTGGTGGAGTGTTGGCAGACAGAAGCGTTGCTCTGGCGTATTAGTACGTTACTTCCAAGCTCAACAGTGTTATACATATGTAGAGTTTATGCCTTCTGCTGTTCAACCACAACACCAACTATTGTATCCTCTCCGGAAAGGAGTGTGTTGGGACTCCCATCAAAAGCAATCTTCCTAATGGCACGTTCGTGGCAGGAGCAAGCGAAAAGGGTTTAGCTCCTTTCAGTGCGCTGCATTTGAGCTACAGATTTGTCCCTGTTCAATGTGCGTGAGACACAAAGGTGATGCAGCGGTTCGTGCGCTTGTGGTTTCATGGCACTACTGGTGAGCCACCACAGCATAGGAAACGCCGCTGGGGCCTCGTGGATGATACAACGATTGCTTGGTTAGCCTTTGCTCTCTGGATGGCCTTTCTTTTCTCAAGCTTTTCCACATATTCTTGTGTCATTGTTGTCAGTTCTTCCTCAATTTTCTTGGTTTCTTCGGCTTGGTGGTCGGCGCTTTCAGCAATTTCCTGTGCTTCCAGAATTACCTTCTTGGATGATTTCAGAAATCCTAGGACAGCTCCTCTTAATTCGGCAGGAGCGGGGGGTGGCTCAGCGTGTTCGCTTGTATCTGGACAATAGAACCGCGTCTCATTCCTGTCGAAGGCGAATTTAACTCGCAGTTGTTCTACGAGCCGTCGCGCCTGGGCATAGCCAAAACCCCTGTTTCCCTTCAGTATGGGGAGGGGACGCCCATCAGCACCGAGATGCACAGTGGGCTTTCTTCCAGGAGCATTCGCAGCATCTTGGCTGTGGCCTGCTGGCGCTTCTAGAAGCAAGCTGGCGGTGGCCTGGCCCCGTGGTACACTTTTCTCCTTTAGGGGAGAGCCAGCCTCCTTGTCAGCCTCGGGAATATTGAACCTTACGGGATACGCATCTGTGACGCTTCTTTTAGATGTTCTGTCCTTTGTAGCTTCCCGCGTTGCTAGTGCCGAACCATCCACTGCCTCAGCCGCCATAGTGTAACGGATGTGCAGTGGCCTATTTCAAAGTAGGCGTAACTGAGAAAAAGACTTGAGATGAAAAGTCGTCTTTATACGTCTTCCTTGAAAAGATGCACCAGAGAACCTGATCATTTGCTCTACCCGTCCCTCTCAAGTCTCTGTCTCCGTTTCGCATTGCGCACTACAGCACCGGACTACCGTTAGAGCTTCCATACCCCCTGAGTACTTTGGCTAACGAGAGTGGAGTCTCAAGTAAACCTACTGAGTAGTGGCTCCATCACTACACTGAGCTGTGTCTGCCCTCAGCAAAGTCCTTTAGACGTGAACTACGCCGGCGAGCGGCAGGTGTCGTAACCGCTTATGGCACATGATTGAAGTGCTCGTTACACTACTTGAGCACAGGTATCCATATTTTAGCAAATAAACACCGCTGGGCAGTCTATGTCGCCCCTCGCAGTCGTTTCCTCCGCACCGGAGGGTACTTTGCAAGGGCCCAGCGAAGAGTTCCGACGGCTGAGAAGGCGAAGAGCGTCACTCAAGCACAGAAACAAAAGGTACATGTGGACATTTGCTAAATATTTTCTGTTTCAAATAAACATTCACTCGTTAACCGGTGCGTCATCGAGAAGACTGAGCATCGTGCAGGACCCAAGAAAGCCCCGTGCCAGCAGCGCGCATGCGCATCTTTCGTTGCAGTAATTGAAAAAGTAAACTGGGCAATTACAATCTGGTTTGGAAGTAACATACACATTATTGGGCATCAATGTACGAAAATTGCAGGGACGGTGTGCGGGGTCTCCTAGCCTAAGATTTACTTGTCATCTCTCCTTATACTATAGCATTTCGTAAGCTTAAGTCAATGAGCGCTAAGGCTTCTGTTTATGCGAGCCTTCGTCCATAGACGTTGATTATTATTGCATTTTTCTCAATGTTCGCCCTTCGTGCAATCGCCGCGTCCGCGTAACACCTGCGCAATGAGGGACCACTAGTTTCGCCTGTGCGACTTTTCGCGTAACGAGGGCTTCCCGCTAAATGAGCGCGACCTAAGGTCTCCACTTACCTCACACCTTAAAGAAGCTGTTGATGTTTCTTTCTTCAGTTTGAGCTTGGCCTAGTACCGGTTCCTCCTGCAGGCCAAGCGCCCTGTTGCTCGGAGCTCCACTGTTTCATCTGCATCACAATGAGGCTAATTTTCCTACGCTAAAGTTTTGCGCACGCTTGATCGACGATGGCCGCCCCTCCATTTCAAATACGCGTCCCTGCGCACTATCTCTCCGCCTATGTGGACATCCGGCGCCTGAAGAAGAAGCTGGAAAGTCTTGTGCAGCGAGCGCAACGCCAGCGAGCGACTGTGCGAGTAAGCACCCTGTGTACTCCTCCCTTATGATTGGGCGTGGCCATCTTGAGCTCATCACCAAGCCCGGGTACGCAGTCCCATGACCTGAACCATTTGTTTTCGATTTCTTTCCGCGTTCCGCGTTCCGATTTTTTCGTTTTCTGTCTGAAGCGTCGCCTTGACATCCTACAGAGGCCCCGAATGCTCCCCTATGGCAGAGCTCAAAAACCAACGTCACCAGCTGCTGCAGGAGAGCAGCAAGACGTGGACTCACCAGCTTCCTTGTCTGCATCAACAGACCCTTCGCACACCCACTTTTTGCCCTCTGCAGCTGCGGCAGCTGCCCGGGCTGATGATGGAATGGCGGGATCCAGTCTGAGGGCTGAAGCAGAAACACTGTCTCTACTACCAGGTAGGACTGACCCGCTCATGCGCAGTGGAGCTCCGCCAGCAGCGAAGGTTAGACCATCTAAGTATGCAGACTTTGGGTGCGTGCAACTACACATTTTGTCGTGCGTATGGGCGCGTGTCGAGGCATGCACACATGTGAATCGTTAAACTCAAACAAGCTAAGTTTGTTTTTCTGGTGAGTTTTGTGTACCGTGCCCGTTTAAGTAGTTGACATCATGAATCACGCGCTAACCCTTGACCTCTTGATTCTCAGGTTCGGGGACTTTCGAGTTTTCGCACGCATGCTGCTTCTGTGATGTTTGATTGACCTCTTGTCCGTACAGAGGCTCAATTCTGGGGTCTCCTTCAACAACAAGTGAACGAGTTAAATAAATTTGCGACAGAGAAGGAACGACAAATTCAGTCGGACATAAGGCTCATCGCTGCGCGCATGGAACAGGCGCGTCTTCATTCCAAGCTCGATTGTCGCTTCGCTACATGCGTAGCTAGCGTTGCACTTGACAACTCTCTTCTTTAAAACCCATGTGTTTCCTGGAGAGCGGCCGCTGATGGTCTTACGAGGGAATCAGTGCACCTTTGCTGTTGTGTGGGAGCTCAGCACGAAAAACTGCAAGGAGACGAAGAATTACTTATTGAAGAACAGTCAGCGGGTGTGTGGATTCTGCATTGTCGGAGGCTGTTGAACCCTGCATTGCCGTTGCTCTTGCATCTCGCCGTATACGCTTCGTGCCGCAGTCCTGATGCGTATGCTCACGTTTCCATCCTTTGCTAAATAATCCATTTTCTGCCGCAGAAATAATTCATCTTGACTTGTACATCAGGACGAACCACAAAGCATTGCTTGCCCTCTGTTCCCATTTCGACCGTCTTCTCACAGGCGTAAGCAGCTGTAGTACGTTGATTCTTTAGAAGCTGTGGGAGGGCACTGGCCTGTATAGCATTACAAGTCCTGTCTGCATCTGGGTCTGCGAGCCGTCTGCACGGAAGTGGCCTCCACTACAGGCGGGAGAAACGATGATAGGTGTGCCCAGCTTTTGAGAAAGTACTTGTGTGCGGAGCTGATAGCACGATAGTACGAAACTACCTTCCTGTGATGCAGGCGAAGACTGCACGATGGTTTTCTACATCTCTTTTGAAGGAGGCATACTGCAATGTCGACCTTGAACGACTCGTTCTGATGTTGTCTCTTCTTTGGGGGAAGTTTCGTTCTAGACTTGTACGCTGATGAGCAAACACCAGACCTAGGATTGACAATATTTACTTGTGCTCGCGGCGTGCTTTTGAAAAAACAGAATTGGCTGATGAGGTGCATCGTGGGCGTGAAGCAAACTGGAGGCGAGCTGTGTACGCTGGGGAATGTGCAGGAGGGGAAACAGCTAGAGTCCGCGGCGTGGAAGCCGCCTGACTCATTTGTCCGGGCCACAACAAAGTATTGGATCAGACCGGAAAACATTGTAAGTGCTGCTAATGCTCTTTCATTTGCACGCAAGGGGGCCGCAGCATCCTTGTGGAGGTTCATGCAAGCACAAACATACCCATGCATTATGCGAACCAGGGAAGCTGCAACCTCAGTTGGCTGTACACAACGGGGACAAACGGGCTCGCAATATTGGCAAATATTTTTTCTAAGGGAAAAAGATCATCGAAGGGCGCATACGGACCGTGAATAGCAGCTATCTACTTGTTTAGTAGGGTGGCCCGTGTATTTGGTAAAGACAGGGAAAACAGCGTGTGGAGTGCGGCTTTGCATCAAGTTCATACTTGTCTACAGGTGCGGGCTCAGTGCCTGATTGTACGTCATTTGCCATTTCTGGTATTTGGGACATCGGATAAGGAACTGGTGAGCTCGAATTAGCGGCACTGTCCATGTTTGCAGAGGTTCATAAGTGTTCTGCGTAAAACCCGCATAATTTGCGGCAGCTACTACTCTAGCAACTGGACACAAGTCAACCACCGCAGTCACTTTTGCACGGATACACCTCAGTACTTTTGTTGTGACGTTGTGATGAAGACGGTTTACTCAAACAAAGTATGTGGATACAGAATTCTTTATATGAAGGGGACGGTACACTTCTGAAACGAGATATCCGTTCCTTCTTTTTATGCTTGCTTTTAGAATACGCACACTTGCATGTGTTCGTTTTTCATTGCTTTTGGTATAGAGGCCCGCCTATGTGACTTCTATGTTCAGGAGGCTTCACTTTTAGGTCCAAGGAGTGCCTTGGAAAAGCTCCAGCAGCGTGCTTCTAATCTTGCACCAACACAGATGGTAGCATCAGTATATTTTGACAGTGCAAGTGGGTGCCGTTTATTGACCGTCGCCGTCTTCCACTGTATTCTATCTATAGTGCGGCCGCCTTTGCAGAGCCACTGCAGCTTGCTGCAATTGTAATTCATAAGGGCAGCACATGGTCGCGCAGGGCGTCATGCGCATGTAGCAGCAGGCAGCGTATAATGTAAACTGAAAGTTTTCACCATAGGCTCTCTTATTCTGACTCGTTTGCACACAGATGCCTGACTGAATATTTTCATTTTAAACACATTTGCGGTGGCGTGGGTGTGTTTGCATAACAGATGCGTACAGCTACGAGCGCCGCATAAGACGCTTCGAAGGCGCGCAGCTGCTGCGGTTTCGTTGGTACGGCACCAACAACAACGGCCCAGATGAAGACATATTCATTGAGCGGTGAGGGATATCACCTTCTTGAAGGCATTCGGTTTTTTGTTGCAAATTCCGGGAGGGCTGAAAAGGTGAGCACATGAACTTGCTACGCACTTCTCCACTTGCTGTCTGCTGCAAACTTCAGGAAAACACATCATGAATCTTGGAGTGGCCTGAGCAGCACGAAAGAACGCTTCGTCGTGCCGCAGAGACTGGTCGCGCCTTATATGCTCCTGCAAAGAAAAGCGCGAGACTTATTGCTGGAGGCCTCTGGATTTGAGCCACCAGAAACTGATGGCGGCCAGAGCCCTGGAGATCCTACTGTCTCAAGTGCAGCAAAGTCATCAAAGCCTGATTCAGTCGACAGTGTGACTATTGACACTGCGGGGATTGCCGCGTCGGAGTATATCGCGAAAAATGGCAAACTGAAAAAGGCAATCGAGCTAGGAGAGGAAATACAAGAAGAAATTGCAGAGCATCAGCTTCAACCAATGGTAATCAACGAGCAACGCAGAGCGTGTGCATGCCAAAAACATTACTGCACTTTCTTGCTCTAATCACTCCATAACCGTTTTCGCATGCCTCTTGAGCGCCGTGATAAAGAGGGTTGCTTTTGTATGCTGCGTTTCTTGCCCCCCGTATATCACTACAGGCATTGCAGTATATATTAGTTGTGACCTTTCGTCAGCGAAAAAATTTGGGGTACAACAGAAGCCTCTCAGCATCCATTTGAGGGTGCCTTCAAGTGCGCATAAAGCATTTGTGTTTTTCCGATGCAGCTTCGGACGAGCTATCTTCGGGCTGCCTTTCAGTTGGCGACATCGAATGCTGTAAGCACATAGTTAACTGACTGCCGCTCTGTACGTCGCCATATGAGCACACTTGCATATTAGTGCGTCCCGTACACGCTTGTGGTGACAACGTGCCACTTCTTTTAGCACGCCTCCATAGTGCCCACGTGTAGAATTTTGGGATGCGTGAAGTCCCGAACTGGTAAACAGCACATTGACAAGAGTTGGAGTGAGGACCTGCAGCCGTCACCGTTGGTGAAGCGTCTATTTCGCCTCCAGATGTATGAGATGTGGCCGCCGCATTTGCTTCCACAGGTGCGCATTTCCTTGGACACGAATTTGTGCATGGTCAACGAGTACAGACCTCAAAGACAGGAATATGGAGGTTTCAACTGGTGTCGACTTGCTGACGAGCTGCTCGGAAAGGTATGGATTTGTTCGGCTGTTCAGAGGTTATGTAGGCATCTATTCTCTTTGCTATCAAATAGGTGTTATGACGCACCCAATATTTTGAAAAGTACACTCCTGTGACCTAGGCAATTGACATTCCAGAGTTCAGTGTTTGATAGTTCGCAGTAGCCCCTGTAGTGGTGTGAGCTTTCTGCAGGATGAAGTTGTGCGCTTTCCTTATGCAATACTTGAAGTTAAGGTTCAGCAGCAGCCCCCGCCTGCTTGGGTACAATCGATGCTTTTATTAGCGGATGCAAGTACGCTTATGCACGTGGACATCGTTGTAAAGTTTTCTGTGAGCTGCTCTTGCGATACTTTTCGGGAGCGACTCCACGTCTGGAGACGGTGTCTCATTACGTTGGATGCGATGGAGCTCCAAAGCTCGATTGGCTCGACGCTGTTCCTTCTTTAATTCACAGCTCTCTGTAGTATGCAAACTGTGCTGCACACGCCGCTGAATTAACGAACTTCCCTCTTGTGTTTCGTTGACATTGGAGGAAGTTACGTTCATGGAAGTCTGTGATGCGTCTGAGCTACAGCGCTGGTGTACAAATTTTCGAAGTTTCAGCACGGAATGGCCTTCCTGCATCGCGACAAGATCAGCAGCGGGCTGCTGCCTCACTGGTTGCAAACGCCGCTGTCTGCTCAGCAGCAGAATCAAGATGAGCAAAGCTCAGCCAACAAGAAACGCAGCGGCCTTGGAGTGCCAGCGCTAGGTGGCTCACTGTTCGAGTCTCTGCGGAATAGTCCTGATAGTCTCCTGACCCCTTTAGCTCGCAGCTTAGCAGACCAGCATGCGCCAAGGCTTTCACCGTCTGACGCCCTGGGTGTAAAGAGACGAAGCTTGTTTCCCGTTGGTAGGTATAGATTCGCAATTTTTAACTGCATAAGTCTAGCCAGCTTGTAGGAAAGCTCCCACAACCGGGTAGCATCTGCCACATACGTGTGGTGAGTGCACCCGTTAACCTAGCTGGGTTGACGCGGCCAGTAATGCGGTGCAGGCGAGGGCAAGCCAGTGGTTGCAACGGAACCAGACTGGGTACGCGGTTCTCACACATAGCTGCAGTTTCCCAAGGTGGTAACTAGAGCTGCAATGCATGACATGCTTTTGGGGGGCCCGTATTCTACTAATGAGCGCAGCATGTGGAAGTAGCTTGGCCGATAGAATATGCATACATCGGTAATACTTCCGCTATGAACGTTTCTTGCAGCAATTGTATTTGTACACAGGAGGATGTAACGGCGACAGCAGCGCATCGTACTTTCTGCTGGTTACAGACAGAGCAGCAGTTGCAGCTTCAGCAGGCTCCTCGTCCCATTTGCCAGGACTCGTCTGCTGAGGGGGAATTTGAGGAAGAGAGGACTTGTGGAGTTATTCTAAGTAGTGCAGACTCCATGCAACAACGACTGATGCGCCGCCACATTCGCACTGTGAGGAAAGTTGACCCAAAAACGTCTTTCGCTGGAGAACGCACCTTCCTCCACTACATTCAAAAAGGTCTCTATCTGGCTGGAGCGAGCCTTGCGTAAGCTCACTAAAACTCGCACAGATGCACACATCATTCCCCAAGCGTGCACTAACACCAACTATTCTTTAGTGTAATAGTTGAACTTGTACTTAACAGTGAGAGGCATTGTTGGTGTCACATGCTGTGCAGCTGTTTGCAAACGCTAAGCGGAAGCTGGGGACTAGCTGTTGTCCTTATACTGGCGTGCGCCTGCGCTCTCCTATGTTGCGGAGCCTACACGATATACGCGAAGCGGTGCCAACGAATCTCACAGTAGGGATTGAATTTGCTGCACCAGCACTATGGTCTCTTGATTTTTCTGTTACTTGTAAAACGCGTGCATGTGAAAGACTACGTGATGATGTATATCGACTGTGTGTATGTTTTCAGGAGAGTTGCGAAGGCGGGAGTAGCGAACGTTGTGCAGCGTATAGACTCACGGCTAGGACCAGTACTGGCATTTATTGCTGCTGGCGTGGCAACAGTGCTCGTACTAGTTTTCCAGATTGACGTCAACTTGCGGAGCGTTTTGCATCACCAAAGGGCAGACAATCTCTCTCATTACAGAGAGAACGTGCAGCCTGCAAGCCAGTGAATACTAGGGGAAGGCAGGCGACATATTTTGGTACTCTTAGTAGCCCAACATTTACCTTGGACACCATTGTAAGGTAGTCAGTCACACAGCCCGTTGCGAGTTGATAGAAAGGCGTCATGAAAAGTGCCGTGGAGCAAAACCTTGAGAGTGAGGTTTTGGTCTAAGCAAGGACGAACTGGATATTCATGTAGTGTCTTTAGCCCCCAAAAGTGTAAAGATAGATATGCAAACTGCGTACAGTCAGGTAAACAGAGCCTCGCACGGGCCGACGACCGGGAGACGCCACCCTTCGCAGCTCTATATCTCGAAAAAGGGGAGTTGTCTGATACTGAATTACCCTGAAGATTCTTCAGCAGTTACGCCTAACTTACAGTTAAGAGGAGCTCACAGCAATCAACACCGCGTCCGTATCCGTTTGTGCACAAGCAGTGCTAAAGATCATCATTATTAAGGCGCATAAAGTGCTTGAGAGCGCATAATTTGCTTAAGTTGGTTTTCGACCGTGCAGCTGGGCCCCTGACTCTTTTGGCGACGCTGCCTCTGTGGGGCCCTCATCGCTCCCCCGTACTGCCTCCTAGCAACGAATCCACTTCTCCTAGTTTGGCTTCCTTCGCACAGGCCATCAATAGTCGGTAACTTTTCGGAACAAACTCCCTTGCTCAACAAACTCGCCCTTGTTTCTCCGGCTCTGGACACCACAAGCAATGTGCAGCTGCGCTTTGCTTGTGGTGTCCAGTGCCTCATAGGCTGTTAATTGAAGTTTTCTACTTCAGACCTACGCATAAAGAGCAAATAAGCACGTGCATGCCTCGATATTTTTTGGTGCGAGTCATAAAGCACAAAGCATGCCTGTGGCTTGCTACCGACTCCAACGTGGTTTTGGAATCTGCAAGATGAAGAAACCAGAACTAGCAAGGACCACACTGTGAATCTGTAAAGCTGGGAGCGAACTTTTGCTCAAAATTTTGCACCGAGGAACAGTGCAGCCTCAACCACAGGATAGCGCCTCTACCCCAATGGCGGACTTACATTTTATCCATAGTATGGCTTAGGTGTAACATGACCTATGAGTGTGAACAAGTCGGAAAACGTGTGCTCAAAGAGAGCACTAAGCGAGCCTCTTCAAAAAATTGGGACTAGTTCTACTTTGTCCCTGCCATGTGAGTGTATGTGTATTTTGTGTTGCAACGCATCCTGGTGCGGAACCCTGAGTTATTTGGGAAATTTGGCAGGTAACGAATTATAAAAAGGCATAACTCGAAAATAACTGCTTGCTTTTTAGTATCGCCCGAAGTCCCCAGGTCTTCGGTAGCACGGGGAGATCGCGCCATTTCGATCGGAATGGTAACAACAATCTGAGTGTGAAAAAAATTACAAGCATATTTTGTGCTTAGGCATCAAAAAAGATTTATAATTGATTTCAATCTAAGTGGGCGGGTCATCGTGGCAAATAATTTAAGTTATACTCATGCATGCCTTGGGGCTGTCACTCATCGCTTATTCAAAGGCTCATAATACGACTCTTTCATTTCACCGCCCGCTTACTCACAAGAGTATGCGCAGCAGTTAATCTGCCGCGTGTTGTGGCCCTTTCTCCTGCCCGTTAGTTGGAGATGTGTGGTGAGGCGACTCTTGCGAAGATTTCACAGTAGGACCGACAACAGCTTTGAAACGTCCTGCGGGCACTCATTTTTTGCTAACAGATATGTGGAGGGATTTTTTGAGCTCTCCAACTCGGCAGTTTGCCCCTTAACGAGCCTCCGTTGGGGTTATCCTCACAATGGCAAATGAGTTCCTGCGTGCAGCGACTGCTGCTGCAATACGAAAGCGACTTCCTTGCGCCCGTTGTGAGCCATTAGGTTACACAGCGGTGCCCCACATTTATATATCTCAGGGCCATCTTCTGCTCCGAAACCGCGAGTACGAATGTACAAGCGGGACAAACGGGATGCGTTCGCTGGAGCCGCCTATGAAGATGATGTCGAGCTTCATTTCATGGCCCTTTATTTGCTCCTGCCGCTGCCTTAGCACATTTGCCTCTCATAACCTCAGCAGCAGAGGCAAAAGGAGCACCACAAGCGTCAGCAGAAACAGCAACAGTGATAGCAGCAACGGCCACGCGAAACACACCCAGAGGTCCTCTGCTGATGCGGATGATCTGCCTGGGTTTACAGTAGTGACTGACGCTAGCAGCCACTGGTTGCCTTGCTTGGCAAAAGCCAAAATACGACAAGGTGTCTCCTTCGGAAGAATATCTGCTGCCGCCAAAGGAGACAGCAAGTCAGCAGATGTGGAGACTGTTGACAGGAGAGCTATGTCTGTTGTTAAAAAGGCGGGCTTGTGTGTCCCAAAGGCTGCCATCGTGCTATTTACTGCTGAGTAAGAGGATCAATTGCTTCTTCACAGTTCCAAATCTGCTAGTGACGCTTCAGGTGTAGGTAAAGCTGTATCCTCTTCGTGATATTATTGGCCGGTCGAGTGCTATTTTCTGCTGCTCGTTCGTATCAAACTGCCCCACATATTGCCTTCATCAAATCTGCCTGCTGCTGTTTGCCATATTGCCTAGGTATCTTGCTGGTCTTGATATAAATCACTCTATTGAGTCCAAATGCGCCCAGACAAAGGAGCGGAAACATAAAACGGGCGAAGGTGTCATCTCTGTTGCACCTAGAGTTACTTTGAGACGAATCTTGAATCCTCTGGTTTATTCTTCTTGGTGTTTCTGTTCCCCCCGTCAGATGGAGTGGCGCCTGTCGAGCGCTGCGGGAGTGGCTCTCTCTTCGTGTCTCCTCTTTACAGCAGTCCCTTCGCCGCAGCAGAGAAGAAGGGAAAACTGCTGCTTTGGAGCTAATAGTGGCCACAAGTGAAAAGGCTCCCATGTTGCTACAGACTTTTGGGGTCTCTTCGTTGCCTCATTGCCTGCTGATGCTTGACGGCCGCGTCGTTGATGGTGAGCCATTTTTCGGTGTCTGCCTTCGTCCTTGTCTCTTGTAGCTGTTAAGGAGCAGCCGTGAAGCACTTAAGATTGCGTGTGCCTTGGTGCGTATGCCTCATTTTGGGCTCGTTTCTCTCTTTGTTGTCTCTGCAGAGTTGCCTGCTGGTGCCTCAGACGCGCGTAGGGAGGCCTTGATGGCTGCGGTTTCTCTGGCCATGTCGACAGGTTCCTCTGGAACGGAAGCTGTATGCGCTTTTAAAAAGTATCTGTGGGAGCTTTTGAACTAGAATTGAACGAGTGTCTGACGGTTTTTTGCCATCCTTTCGACTTAGGATATTTTTTGCTGCGTTGTGCTATCTGTATTTTTTTGTCTTGCCGAGCGTCCCCCTAGTCATACTATAGTTTCTTTGTTTTTTTGCCCAGATATCTCCTCGAGATCGGCTGCTGGATCAGCGTACGTGCACGATGCTTTGCCAGCCCCAGCTTAACAAGCGCTAGGTGTAAAACGAGTTATTTAGCCACAGACAAATCTTGCTGTAGCCATATGCCTTGTGTGCTCTTGTTTGTTGAGAAACCGTGTTTCTCTTTGTGCGCTTCTCCACTTCGTGCCTCTCATGTTGCACCGCTTGAAAACTGCTATTGCTGCACCACAGCAACCTGAGCTGCTGTATTGGTTCAGACGTGTGTCTATGTGATTGAGTGAGCAGTAGAGGGATCCATACGGCAGCGAGCTGACCCAAAGAAAATTCAGGTACTTCCGCTGTGCAGCTGACAGTGCAAAGCAGCGAAGATGGATGCCTTATTTACCTGGCAAGTTCTGAGCACCAGCACCAGGCCTATATTTTGTTTACCTGGTTTTGTGGCCTTGGTATATTGCAGTCTCTTCTGCATCAGCTGAAGGAGGGTCTCTTCTCGCCACTGAAGGGCAGGGATCTCGGAAGCCATCCACCTGTGCGCAGAGGTTCCTCCATCATTAACAATGGCGCAGGTCTTTCGGCGTTTCAGTCACCCGTGAAACTGGGCAGCGAAGACAAGCAAAATGAACGCTCGTCACCGGCTGGATATTTGCTGGATGCAGACGAACGCGCAGCGCGCTTGGCAGCCCGCGGCACCGTTGCTTTGTTTGATGTTCCTCAACTCAAGACAACGGCAAGCCGCGCAGCCCTGCTGGTGCCTAGCTATGGGTAGCCAGCGAATATTCACTAGGATTTAATCTTAACAGCAACGACTTGCACTTTTTAACACTGGAAAGAAAGGGAAGTATGTCTTGGTTCCGAGTTACATCTCTGCAGGATCTGGAGGCAGTGCATGAGGTCATTTCTTGGGCTATGGATATCCGGCAAGGGTCATCAGGAACAAAGTTACGAAAAGATGCACTGCCCGCCTCCATGGATATGCGTGGAGCCCTGCAGGAGCTTACTGGAACTGAAGAACCGCTATGGGCTTCGGACGACTGTCCCATTATCCGGTGTTTGCCGTTGTACAATCAGCTACGTAAGCTGCAGCTGCAGCCCTACCAAGGAGTACAGCTTTTCGCTTGTATCTGAAGTCATGGCAGTGTCGATCTTTTGTAAACTTTTCAGGGGACTAAGTTGTGTATAATTGAAAAGCTTGAATTAAACAGCATTTGCATAGTTTTCACTCAAACGACCGCATCATTTGGAGAGGAGTAGTTGGCGAGTTATCGTGACAGGTTTTCCGGCGTATGTAGACACCATAGCCGGTCTGTACGGATGGAGACACCTATAATATTACCACCTTTATTTCTCACTGTGCTTCACCCCGGTGTTAGTTTTATTTTCAGTCCTAAACAAGAGCTTGTTCACCAAGGCGCGCGGCGCGCAGCCCCTTCCACCGCCGGCAGTCTCAACGGCAGCATCTTCAGACGACGCGGGGAAAACAACGTGTTTTGCTGATGACTGTATGAGCGTTCCTCTTTGGAAATTGGCAGAATGGCTAGCTAGGACTCGTCGCTGCTTAGCTGCTCGTCTTTTCCTGGACAAGACTGAATCGGCGGGGTTGAAACTGGCGATGAAGAGCCACGTGGACTGGCTCACAGTCGCAGCGAAGTGTAATTATATGCGAATAGATGTCAACGGGGATAGAGACGTTGAGCGAGCGGTCGCTGCGCAGAGCTCCTTGCAACATGTGACGTGGAAGGCTTGCACAGAAGCCAAGAGAACTGGCGTGCACCCATTCAACGTTTGGTTGGAGCCGCGAGCTCCCAGTCCGGGTCGGACCCTTCTTAGCTGCATGTACGCAGCGTTGGGTAAGTGGTGGATGCCAAGAGTTGGCAGTAGAGGCATTTATTTCGTCGGATTCAGCCAGACTAGGTACCAAGTAGCCCATGAGTTCTACGAGCAGCACGGGCAAAGTGTTTCCTACTTGGTAGTCTCAACTGGAAAAATTGAAGCTTCCGCTGGTTTTGGGTCGTCATTTCTGTAGGGCCGGATGACCGAAGAGTTCAGGATATAATGGCGCAGTTCGACGTGGCGGTGAGGCCGCAGCGACTTAAGCAGGCACCGACGAATAGTGCCTACGAATATTAGATACAGAGCCCGGACATATTGGCGCATATATCCGGGCTCATGTATTGTTCCGCTACCATGCCTTTCATATAGAAACGCGTATCGCTCCGTGTATGTGCCTGCTGGTACTTCTGCATGTCCGTATGACTGCTGGCCTTCGCTGTTTTGATCCCTGTGGTTCCCCGTGTGCAGGTGACGGCGCACGAATTTTATCCCGCGAAGTTCTCGCACACAAGAGCTCGACGCGGCGGGAAGCCCAGGATGGTGAGAAATTGCAGGGCTCACTTCTGCAGCACTTGTTCCGTGAGCCGCGTGTTATTTTGCCTTGTGACTTTCTGCGTTACAGATGCGCGGAAGGTCAGGGCGCTGGTTCTGGTTAGGCCCCTACTGGAAACCTCCATGGGCACCAAAGCGAAAGTCGTTCACTGAGGACTGGCATCTAACAAATGTTGCAGCTTAATGTGGCCTTAAGCCGATCCGAATGACTGCAGAATGGAGGAACTAAATCAACAGGCATTCACCTCTGAGCTTCCACCACGAACCTATGCACTTCGTGTCTGCGCATTGCGGTCTGCCGAGGCCGCACCCAGTCGTCCCACTGTCGCTACTTAGCCGATATCTACGGCCTTGTTCAACTCTGTGTCGGATCTCCTGCTGAACTGAACTGCTTAGTAGTCGAATCTGTATATGGGGCTGAAACCCCGGAATTTTTCGTGCGACAAAGATGGAACCGTCCGGTTAAGGTGCTGCTTTAACAATACCAGACCTAGTGGAAGCTGAAGGCAGACGTCCGCACACCGCACTTCCGTGTTCATACTGCCTTTCAGCAGCACACACAGCGTTTCCTCGTCGGACTGGAAGAGGAGGCAGCGATAGCTACTGCTGAGATGTGCTCGCCCCTCCCCAATACGAGTGTGTAGTGCAATACTTCTTTAGATGATACAGGCAACAAATACACTAAATTTTTTAACAGTTCAACGCCGCTGCCAAATATTTGCTTCTTTCTGCTGCCGTCCGACCGCCTTAAGGATCCTCGTCTAGGTCCTAGAACTGCACCTGCCCCGCGAGCCGCAACTTCGAGAGCAGTCACTATAATTTGTAGTTTTTTCATTACGGGAGACCTGTTGAGCTGTACGAAAGCTCGCCCCTGGTACCCCTTTACGAATACAAATCATCGTCGTCGCCTTCTTCGACCCGAACCTGTCATAAATGCTCACGCACAGGCAGTTGTTGGAGCTTTAAGCTAACGGTGCTACTTTTCGTGGGCAACAATGTCGCCTTGCACACGATCTATCCATTGGCGCAATTTCACTCTGGCTGGTCCCGCTTCAAAGCACCGCACATAAACACTAAATGATTGTTCAAACACATTAACAGAGGTATTTATACGCGCGCGATCCAAATGTAGATGCATGCCCACAAGACAAAAAACAAACGCGCCCAGCTGCACATTATACAACCTACCAAGTCGGTGGCTGCGCCATCGGTGTTTGGCCAATCGACAATAATTGACCCGTCGCCTCCAGCGGCCTGGCTCTTGTAAATTGGATCGAATTTCATTCTAAAGGAGTCGTACTTAGACAAATCCGTCTGAGAAACACTTCTACGGGCCCCTGTTCACAAAGTCACATATCCCACCACGTCTGAAATGCCTGCTACAGGCAAATTCCCTCACAAAAATGTCCTTAACAGCACTGCCACACATATACATTTAAGAGGCACGGCAACATCTAAATTGACACAACACAGCAGATAGACCTGCGCCACAGCAACACCACCGCGACATGTGAGGAAGCCCTCCCCGACATGCCTCATTAGAGAATAACAACACACACGTGAGAATACACCCAATACAACCCGCATCTGAGCAACATGCCAGTCATTTCCCGCTTTTTCCCGTGCACAATTCGAACTAGTTGGACAGCCTACTGAAAGTATTCCCCCGCAGTTTTCAAATGTTTTCAACTGCCTAGTGTCTAGTGAAGGTCCATGTAGGTTCAGAAACGCATACGATTCGTAACTGAAAAAAAACCCTCAGGACCAGTCCTCACCCGCAAGGCCTTCTTCGAAATGCTTCCGGGTGATTTCGTACTTTATGTTAGTCTCATCCTCATCCATCCCTTCATTTCCCGCCGCTCGTGCCAACTCCTCAGCAGCAATTGCCTGGTGGAAACAGCCAAAAAGTTCGAGAAAGGGTGCCTCTACGCTCTGAGCCGAGCACTCTGCAAATGAGCATGTGAATGTAAATACTGAACACCCCGCACCGACTTGACGCGCCAATGCAGCTGTTAGTACCTATTAGGTGAATATCTCACGTCGCGAATAGCCGCTTTTGCTGCTCTCTGGCACATTTCCGCAATATCTGCTCCTGAAAAACCTGCAGTTTTGTGAGCAAGGAACGGGATAGGCACGTTCGGCGCCACCGGTGCCTTCCTCAAAGTTGCCTGCAGCAAAATGAAAAATTAGGCTCCGTGCTCGACAGCCCAGCTGCTGAAGAGCGAAGTCCCGACTCTGAAGAGCGGTCTAAAGGCAATGCTTAGCTCCACACTAACCTGCAGAATGCTGACACGAGCAGGGAGATCTGGTAGAGGAATATAAATAAGCTGATCGAGACGCCCAGGCCTGAGAAGAGCCTCATCAAGAAGCTCAGGGCGATTGGTAGCCCCAACAAAGAAGAGATTCTTCATGGGGCCTACTCCATCTATCTCTGTCAGCAGCTGGTTCATGACTCTGTCACCTGCGAGCAATCAAAATTCACCACGCGAGAATATATCTACCCTGTTCAATAGTTCGGCAAAGTCCGTCTAGCTTAAAAATCCGCTGAACTCACCAGCGCCTCCCGCATCCCCAAGGCTATTTCCGCGCTGCGTGCCGATCGAATCAAGTTCGTCGAAGAAAAGAACACAGGGGCTGGCAGCTCTTGCCTGAAGCCATCGCAGGATACATACAGGTTCAAGACATAGTTCATGAGCGTCACTCCTTAAACAGCCGCACAGGATAAATGTGAAACGGCACAAAAAGAACTGAACTATGCAGCTTCTCGCAGCTCTACATACCTTGTCAAATACTTCTCTGACGTTTGCTTCGGATTCACCAAACCACATAGTCAACAGCTCCGGGCCCTTGATGGATATGAAGTTTGCAGAACACTCAGAGGCTACAGCCTTCGCCAGTAGAGTTTTGCCGCATCCTGAAGCCAAGCAGCATGCTAATATGCTTCCATCACGTCAAGTTAAATCGCTCGATTGAAACAACTCCTACAGACTCCAAAATAAGGCGGTATATGTAGCAGGATGCGCAGTCAAAAACTCAAATATGTGTGCACGCTACACACACAAGCGCCAGAAGAAATTCAGACGGGCCAGATCCGCGATAGCACATACACTATGCGTTGACTCAGACTCGATTACACACAAAAGTGAGCTGACAAAACTTCAACATCTCGTGTTTCAACACCTCGTGCTTCCTTCATGCAAAGCAGTCGAGGACAAACCGCAAGATGGTATCTCAGCCTTACCTGGAGGTCCATAGAAAAGAACGCCTCGACTTGGACTCATTCCGAACTTCTCGAATTTCTCGGGATGATCGATTGGGTACAAAATCATTTCTTGCAAGTTCCGTTTCACCTCCTCCAAACCGCCTGCAGCGCCGGACGCAACAGCGCCATGAGTGCTTCAAGGTGCCATGGAATGACAGCCCCACTTCGCGTTTATGGTAATCTTTTGCCCCAAGACATTTTCTGACACATGTGATTTGCTCACCAATGTCGTCCCACTTCACGTTGGGGACCTCGACAACCGTTTCTCTGAGAGAAGAAGGATTGCAGCTTTGCAGTGCTGAAGAGAAGTGTTCTTGAGTGACTGCCATGGAATTCAGGACCTTCACAACGAAGAGACAAACATCAGATGCAGACAGCAAGATCGAAGAGCTACCCTTTCTCTTAGGCCATACAAATCGGGTTGCTTATGCACCTCAACCACACAGCAACTCCTGCCAGGAAGCACAGCAGCAGCTACGAACACCTGAATAGTATCCACGCCCTTACCTGGGCGTCTATCGTGTCATCTTCAAGATCAATCAAATCCATCTTCTCACGAATGCATGAAAGAGCTGCCTCAGTGCACAGCTGTGCCAAGTCAGCGCCCTGCAAAAAAAGCAGCGAGCTCACGAAGCCATACCACCTACAAGGCCTTGCGTACTTTCCCATGCTGCAAGGTTACCCGCGACAATTTTGTATGGGCACAATGGCGGAAATTAAGGACAAATTCAAGTCGCACATATCTATACATACACGCAAAGGTGCGTACGTCAGGGAATATGCGCTTGTGCAACCTAACGCGCCTAGTGCGCGAAATACGAGCCACTTACCACGAAACCATGGGTGCTAGAGGCCAGCTCTTCCAGCCGCACATCCGGGCCTAACTTCATGTTGCGCGTGTGAATTCTCAGAATTTCCAGGCGTCCGTTGTCATCTGGCACGCCAATATCAATCTCGCGGTCAAAACGACCAAAACGACGCAGAGCAGGGTCTATGGAGTTCTGACGATTGGTGGCCCCTGCAGCACCACAGGTACATTTGTCATAGACATTTGTACACGCTTGAGAATCCTGATGTGGGCCCAAACATCCGGACGGAGCCGTGAAACCTTCGCTGTCTATCACCCGAAAAAGAGGCTGCCTGGATAGAATGAAAGCACAAGAACAGAGCGTCAACGACGTGCTTCTCTTTCTTTTTTGGGTCGTTCCGGATGGAGACATACCGATCACAACCACTTGACCTCTCCCCTTGAGGCCATCCATCAGCGTCAGGAGTTGGGAGACGACACGGCGCTCGACCTCTCCATTTGTCTTCTCTCGCTTTGGCGCAATTGAGTCAATCTCGTCGATGAAGATGATTGCAGGTGCATTCTTCTCCGCCTCTTCAAATGCTCGACGTAGGTTCGCTTCCGCCTCTCCTGCATCAACAAATCCTCACGGAAGTTGCTTCTTTAGCGACTTAATAGCCACTTTCCGCGACCCACTCACCACCCCAAAGCATGCATGCCAATGTCCCGCACAATCCCTGGACAGGCACCTCATTACGTGTAGCACTATCCACTTCCGTTTCGAGCGGGTCGTTGCATGAAAGCGCAGCATTGCCCCTGCCAAAGTAAGTCAGCGGCACTTTGAGGAGGAGCAATACGTCACCAGTGCCAGCTGATGCGTGGAAACAAACCTGCCATCTTGCTCATCACTTCAGGACCATTAATGAGAAAGAAAAATGCTCCTGTTTCGTTTGCCACGGCTTTCGCAATAAGTGTCTTCCCGCTACCTGCAGCGCAAACGCCCAATCATCATTGCGAACTATCTTTATATACCTTTCCCTCCTCCGCCCCAAACCTCACCTGACCACTTGGGACTGCAGCACACACGACGCTCATATCCTAGACTGAGCAGGAAAGGCAAAACACGGCACCAGGATGCAAACAATACCCGCTAGCCAGCAGTCACCTGGAGGGCCGTAGAGTAAGACGCCCCGTGGGGGTTTCACTCCTAGTGTCTTGAACAGCGTCGGGTGTCGCAAGGGCAGCTCGATCATTTCGCGAATCTGCGCCATTTGTTTGCGGCAACCCCCTAAATTTTATGCACATCACAGAACACCTTCATACTACTCAGCGACAAAGGCGTAGTGAAGCGTCCTTTCAGACTCCAATGCAGCACAACGGCCGGAGAAACCAAAGACAACTGTCACGGTCCGTACAGTGCGAACGGACGCTTGGGAGGTGAATTTGAAACGTGAAATTTTAACAGACGTACCAATATCCTCATATCCAATTTCATCGAGTCTCTCCTCCTCCTCACGCTTGACCGGCTCTCCTTCACAGTGAATAACAGTGTCGGGTGCCACGATACAAAACTCGCCTGGATCAACTCCTACTACCTAATGAATTGTAGAAAGGGAGCCACAATTTACAAAAAAGGAAAAGAACTGCACCTCGGGCTCACCGAAAACCACGCTAAGCATGAGACCATGAACATAAATGCATCCTATTCACGACAGCGACGCTGCTCTGCTATTCACATGGCTCCCAAAGTGAGAGAAAAACAGCGACAGTAAACCTCATAGAGCCGCCACGCAACCAATGGTCGGCGAAAGAAAGACTCTGGAAAAGGTCCCACCCCGACGTGGATTGTTTTCCTACCTTGAACTCAACGGGTCTGAAGCCACCACGAACAAGGAACAGGTCATTTTTTCGCACTGGCCTGTAAGCTTCCATGAAATAAGGCTTCAGGTAAATCTCAAAGAGGTTGCCTGTCCACGAGAGTCGCACAAAAGCCGCATGCCTCGACCAAAAGAACGCTCCATCCTGCGAGTCAGCACGCAACTGTGTCAGGTTTCAGCGAAGAAACTGCAAGGCCAAGAGCGGGCTTACCCGTTATACCCTCGATTGTGTCATCAAGGGGAAGGACGTGAATCCTTTTGCCGTAAGGGCAGTCCGCGCAAGCGCTAACGTGGACTATGTCTGCAGCACATCCGCGCATAAACTTTAGAAAAGCATACGTATGCACACACAACTATGTTGTTGTGGAAAAAAATAGGGAAATCTCTCGCACACATCTGCAATGTACATGGCCCCACCACCGAGTCGGACGCGCAGGTTCTTCCTGACAACTTTGTTAAGCCTGATCTTGCCCTCATCAAGATCCTGATCTGCAAGAACAACACAGACGGTGTCATGACGCATCTTCCCACGCAGCAGCACTGTGTCGCCCCGGAAGATCTGCAAGGTTTCCATGCGGGAAGGATTCAGTGCGACGACAGAATTGTCGTCGTTGATCGCCTCCTCCACCACAAGGCGGTTGGGCGATCTCTTCTTCTTTGGCTGCTGATTTGCTGCTGCATTGGCGTCTGCTTTCTTATTGCCTGCAGAGGCCGCCGGAGCACCTCCAGCCTGTCCTGCCGCGGGAGTGTTGCCGCTTGGTATTTCCTCTGTCATTGTGCCCAGTGTTGGTGCGTAGCTCTGTATAAACAGCGTTTCTGATTTCGCAGAGTGCGGATCTGACTCCCTAAGTTGTTTCGCAACTCTCGCAATTCGTGAACGCCACGTGAGTTGCAGTAGAGGCTGTGTTCCAGGTGGGCGGCAGGGAGCGGGGGAAAAGCTACGCAAGCAGCCCCTTTATCGGAAGCTGAAAAAGCTCCCAATTTTTAGTGTAAGAGTGCAACACAGTTCTGCGTCAACTGATACGCAGCGCCAGCTGATCAGGGAGTAGCAGCAGCCGCTCGAGACGGGCACCGTTGCAGTTGCGCCAAACACCTCGTTGGGGTCTTTGCTGCCCGTTGCATGTATGAATTCTCCACAGAAACGGTCGCAATATACGTATTAAAGATGGCGGAAATTTGGCGGGAGAATTAGCTGGCCCTGCAAACCTCAGCAATCTGTAGCGGCGGCACGCAGCAGCTGCACGCCACAGAGCGTTTGTAGTTTATCTTGGAAGCCGTACGCAGCTGCTGTGGTGACTAGGGTTATTTCTAAGGCAACTTGCTGTCTGCATGTTAAAACACTGTCGTATTATGCTGCAAAGCAAGGAGGTGAAAGCCAAAGTTGCTGGAACATACTTCATGCAGCAACATCACGCTTTGGTTATGTGTGTCCACATCCCCGTTTGTGGGATCCACCAGGTGCTGGTACAGGTGCGGCAACTAGCCTCTGATTAAAAAAAAACATTCACATTCAGCCGTTTCGACTTCCCAAACGTCGTTTTGTGTCCTGTTGTTGTTCTCTGGGTTATGGTTGCCCATTCGTAACCCTCAATGTCTAGACAACAGGGCCCCCAGAATGTGTATCCCTCGCTGATTTCCCTTTTTTTCTTTCCTATGACTAATTCAATGACAGAAAATATTGAATAGTGAGAAGAGCTCGGAGAGTACATCCAGTTGATTGTCATCCCTGGGTAAGCACGCGTCGCGTTGAAATCACGCTTACCAGGGAGTTGCCGCTGTACTACCAGTTTCTGAGTTAGAGTATCAACTGACCAATTAAAAATATGAGCGCTCAAGTTTCCAAGAGGCAATTTGAATTTGTCAGCTTTGAAATAGACAAAGATGACATAAGTGTGATGAATGGACAGTGATCTGCCAAGTAGTCCGTGCCTCGGCCCGGCCAAAAGCCAGAAAAAAAAATGCATGGAATTTCTAATGCACGCTGTGCCGCTAGGTGTGGCGATACACTGTACAGCAAAGCTCTTCGGGGCCCATTAAACCACACTGCGCAACACAGGCCGACGTTTGCAAGGAAGGCGCAGCAATTATCAAGGGTGAATATTCGGAGGAACGCAATACCAAGCTCAGAAACGCAGTGCAACAAGTGATTCCGTCGCTTTTCCACTTCCCTGAGCACCAACTTTATCCGTCTAATCACTAACATGCGGTTCAAATATGCTTCCAGCGATGTTTGAGCACTGCCGCAGATGTATGCAGTATTCAGTAATTGTGACAGTGAGGACGTGCCTCGCACAAGGGGGAACCACCCCTATCATTCTGCGCAAGGCGCTTGTCTGGTGCCACGGTGCATTACCTTATGTGCCCTACCTATAAACCATGTTTACTCACTGCCTCACCAACACTAACCTAGAGCACAAATTCCCCTTGGAGCAGTCAAATAACTTTTATGGAAGGAAATTTAGTTTTTCTCTGTCTCTGCCTTGCACTTAACATTGCAGGAATGCATTCTTAGCCCTTCCTTACTCCAGACCCGAAATGTGGTTTGATGCATCTAGCGTTAACGTGCGTCTAGGGGCATCAATGCCACTGTATGCAAGTTTTATTAGCTTGAGCATTAAGGGAGCCCGCATCCTCAACCAATCTCTACAGCGTTCAGTCCTATGGGCCGTCCAACGACATCCAAGAGCACCAGGCCCTGAAATGGCCAACTAACGTGCTGTGTACTTAGTTCCCTGTTAAGCGCAGAGTCGTCACTTCTAGTTAGGCTTGAGCTTTGTTGATTCGATGCCCCCTTGCCTTTCGTCTGTTTTTGGGCGCCGCAGAAAGGTCCAATACCACAAAGGTAAGATTAGACCATCTTTTCCCGACAAGTACTGACAAGTTCCCGCGCCTAAAGAAAGTAGGCGACTCTGGCAAATCTCTGGATTAAAAGCCTCATAATCCGTTCAATACCCCCTTCCTGGTTTCTGGTGACAGACAAGCTCGACGAAGCACGCACTGTGGAGCGGGACACAGGAATGCATAACGAAATTTCTCCTCGGAAACGAGAAACACGTTATAGGCATACCTGAGCTATAAACAGTTACAGCTATACAGAAAAAGCAAAAGACGTTCAAGCGTAAATAGTCCCTTTGAGTTCCTGCAGCGTCTGCGTTTGCCTAGATACCTACTGTAGTGCGCATCACTCCAATACAGCCAACAAATAGCCTCAGGGTCATATATTCCAAAATATGCAGACATAAGAAATACCTAAAAGCCGTTTTCATGCACAGTGGTGCTCTGCATTAAAACCCAGAGTTTGGGGCTCGCATGGCGAGCTGCAGCTGCAGCGCACATCGTGGCCACGCATGTTGGGGGAAACATCATACGAAAGACGTATTTACCCCTTTGGAAACTGGATCTATAACGAGACTGTTTGAACCTCTTTTAGGTGTAAACTGTCATCAGGGGGTAGTCTTAGATATGAAGCTATGCAGTCAAGACGGGAAAGACGCGTAGGAGTCAAACTCGGTATAGTTCACTACAATCTGGAGCTAATTTAGTCTTTCTAAAGCGAGGCACCTCTAACATTTACCATTCGGAGTGGGCGAGCCATGCAAATGCGTAACAAGCACATGACACATCTGTACGACCAGACATCTTCGAGCGGTCGCGAAGCAAGTCAAGCCGGGCAGCAGAGAGTTCTGACACCCGAGAAACAGGTTCATAAAAGCACCACTTACGTCCTACGAAGGGATGAGAAAGTAGTAACAAGAGGCCTCCTCATAAATCGGCCAGGCCAGGGGGATTGCCTCATTGACTTACTAGTTGCGGTAGATAAGGTGCTTTCTTCTCCATCTGAGTTTGGAGGGATGGACATCAGCTGCCATGTGAAGGAGGAGGCAACATGAGAATGTTTTTCGGTGTAGCAGCGATGCATTTTTGGGAAATGGACCTGGACCAACGCCACTGGGGAAGCGTGCTAGCAAAGTATTTATTCTCTTGTGCACTGGATCTACCCATAAAATGCAGGCGCAGATATTAAGGACTGGGGAAGAGTAAAGGTTGGCATGCTTCTATGTCCTGCACTTTTAATCGTGCTGCACTAATTCAATAGATTGCAATTAGCCAGTGAAACACATTAACATTGGAAGTATTAGGCTAAATTTGAAAAGATTATTTGTTCGAAGGATAGAGATGCTGCAGTGAAGCTCACTGCGTATTATTCCAGTTGTGCAGGGTCCTGACTACTGTTGCCATGCTTTTTGTCAAGCCCACTGAGTAAAGAGAAGCGGCAGCAAAAGTGACAACAATGCAAGTGAGGAGCTTAAGACAAAGCAGGGAGGACGGAATGAAGTGGATTAGAGAACTACGTGGAGGACATACGAGGGTGAACAGACTTGAGGCGAACGAAGGTGACAGAGAACGCCTTATGGACGGCAAGGTTGTTGCGCATACAGGGACGAAAAACATTTACTGATATACAGTTCATCACTATGTTCCATCTCAACAAGGCCAAATGCCACCGGATCCAACTCCAGGTGGAAGCAGAGACTCTTGACGCAAGAATAAAGGGATGCGATACATGTAACGGTTGCAGAAGAGCGCAAGGCGTATACTGGAAAAGGGAAGCAGAGCTTACTGGAGACGGAGCTTTCTTCCACAACTACTGTCGGCAAGCAGCACAAAGGAGAAGACAAAGCAAGCAAATCACATGGGTAAATTAGATATAAAGCAATGACTGACAAACGCTGTACCAGTAAGTGCATGCATACGGTGGGTAACTACCGCAGGCGGGGGCATCCCATGGCCGCAATAGCGGCAGTGGCGTTGCGAAGAGGAGCAATTTTCGAGTCACGTGTGGAAGAAGCGAAATCTGCAGGGAAACACTCTAAAGCAGACCCGCATCAAGTGAACACAAAAATACAGCAAAACACACAGAGGCAGAATGTTGCGGCTGAAATGGGAAGAAAATGCAGCGGAGTAAGAACTACTGCACCAAAATACACAACGAGAAGGACCCATATGTTCTTTTTAGTGACGAAAAGTGCAAGCTGTTGAGGTGCAAGGCCATCGTGGGTTCTACTTGTAGCCCACAACTTCCTCCAGGGCCGTACACTTCGGATAATAGGTAAAAGTCACTATGGCGCAAAGGGACCTCGTCCTGGGGCGACCACGACTAGCTTGCTTTGCCGTAAGATCCGGGGGTTGGGGCAAGATGAGCTGAATCTGCGCTGCGCACCATGTCCACGTAGGGAAACGTAGGGTAGAGACGTATGCATTCTTTGGGGAGCTGGACTTACAGTAAATCTGTCTGAGGCCTTTGCATGATTAAAAGGTGTCTTTAGTATGCAGTAATGAATGGAAGCCTATGTAGCCAGAACAGGTGCCATGCTGGAAGTAGCTGATTGCAGAGCCTGTACCGAGGACCGCCGTCGCTACCGTTAAGCTAAAGCCTAATGCCTTCTCCACACAGCGCATAAGTGCAACCATGAGAGTCAGTAGTTGTTCTCCAGGTTTCAACTATTTAGATTTCTACGCTGCGGCGGAGCCCAGGAAGGCCCAGGCGCCTTCTTGGGCTCCGCCGCAGCCTAGAAAGGTAACTAGTTGGGCCACTGACACCTCAATGTCGTCTGCAGTTTGCCTTGTCTCTCAGCCACCTCCTCCCTTGCTTTAGTGCCTTCAATTTAGGGACATCTTTCTTTTCTCATTGCTAACGTTCCATCTCTGTGACTACATCAATTTTTTCTTCCACGTCCCCAAAGTAGTTAAAGGAGCCTCGACAGTTTGAAACCGTCTTCCGATTTACTTGGGTTGAGGAACACCTTGGCACTTCGCTCTAGAGCTCCCTAAATATGGCACTTCGCTCTAGAGCTCCCTAAATATGTTACGCCTCGCTGACAAGCTTTACTTAGGAGTTACAGGCCATCAACAAAAGTCACTGTTTGGGTCATGGCGTGGCTAGTTGCCCGTATATTATGAACATTCAGATGAATCCACCGAAGTCACGAAGAGCCGGAGGGGGAAGAAGTATGAGACTTAGATGATTGCTGGGGGAAGGCTCTGTTGATAAACTGCTTGAAGACGCACAGTTAAGGAATTATAGTTAAGGCGTCTGCCAAAGCGTGTCTGCATTTGTCTAACTCCTGATAACCGACATGCGCAAAGCACGTCTAGAGAATTCAATGGCGAGGTACCAAACTAGGTGACATCCGAGCTGCCAAGGCTGTTCACAACCAAATAAAGCTAGCCCAATTCAAACGTCCGCTACAAGAATTGTTGCTTCTCTTGGATGAAAAAGGGCAAAAGTGGCAATGAGCTGGTCGTCTGGTACTGCTCATACACCCCCAAGTCTCCAGTGGACCAGTAACTCCTGCACGGTTCCAATGGGGCCACATCACTAGCGTGCTATGGGAACTTATTGTACGGAACAACAACGTCAAAGTGTAATCCAGCTGTCTGGAAGTGAGATGAGGACTATTCATTAGGAAGGCTCGCCGATACTCCTTCCCCAGCAAGAACCCTTATACTTCACCAAGAGCTCTCAATGAAGTCGAGTGAGGCCTTCGGCTTCAAGCACTTGAAGTCGTTGCTCTGGCGCAAGAAGGTCTTTATGCATTGCAGCTGAAACAAGGCAATAACAGAATAAATAAAGGTTTAGTGAAACATGTACTCTACAGATTCTGGTGTCACTGCCATGTATTTGGCAGACGGGGGAAAGACTAATGATGGCCAAAAATCGCAGTCGTGGTAGGCGCTGGCATTTTCACTCATTGCACCGGAACGTTACAGAAGTAACCGAAAATGCTGATGATATGTGTTGCAGTTTACATCTGTAGACCAAAAATATTAAGCTAATAAGCTTTCAAGAGACGGTCACGTGAGCATTCAGAGCATTCACAATGCAACTCAAACAAGCTGTATGTGCAACACAGACGACCGTATGGGCCCTCTGGACGTTCGTAAAGGCCTCTCTGGGGGAACCATATTCTTTGTTTATTAAAAATGACAATTAAACATTTATTTGAATTCCATATTTACTGTGCACACGTGGCTAATAGGACGTAGGTGTGCGAAAATGGCGCCCGCTGTGAGTCCCCTTATCTCGAGACCTCAGCCCCATGATCCCACACTTGTTACCCACAAGCAAAGAACACATCTTGAATCGTATAAAAATGCGAATGCGTAGATATCTGTCGGCTTTTTGCACCGCGTATATTTCCCCCTTGAAACTGCAAGGCCCCCAACGGCAAATCTTCACCCCGACAGTTTCCTATACGCATCGCAGTGCAGCGCTCAGCGCCCTCCACAGCTACAGCAGCAGCAGAATGTCGTCAACCCAGCAGAAGCCCTACGACCCCGACAACGTCTTTGCAAAGATCCTTGATGGCCGACTGCCGTGCCACAAGGTCAGCTGATGAACTGCACATTGCCCCGAGCTATTTGCCCTTTTAGGGGATGGGAAAAGTCGTTCTCTTTGCCTCAGTCACGTTGCCTACTTGTAAATGAAGTCACATTTAGCATCAAATAGAGCACTTCAGTGTCTACTGTTGCGAGTACTAACTGTCGTCTTAATGTCTATAAACGAGGGAGTGAATAACTACTCCAGGGGTGAGACACGAGAGGCAGTACAGGTAATTTCAGCGGGGTAGTGGGGTGACAAACGCAGTGCGGCGTTTTGCGTCGCCTTGCATGCACTTCAAACAAACAGGCTATAAACATTAAGCACCACTTGCATGAAGAGTTGTGTGGGCGTGCATGCCCGCCAGCGTATGTAGCTGCATGCATCATGCATTCTTGCATGATATGCATATGTTGCATTTGTGTGTTCAATAAATCAGATCTTCGAGACAGAAAGCTGCATAGCCATCTTAGATGCCTTCCCCACAGCCCAGGGCCACGCCTTGCTCATATCGAAGGCGCCGGCACTCACAATTATGGATCTAAGTGAACAGCAGGCGGGAGATGTGCTGAAGGAACTCCCCAGACTCTGCAGGGCAGTTCAGAAGGTGGGTGTGCATAAACCTGAAGTGTGGGTGTGCTTACATCTGAGGTGTGCGTACACCTGAAATGGAGTGACCTCAGTAGAGCCCCCTCCCGTGGCCCCCCTTCGTATCTTTTCAGAAGTGAATGTTTTTCCACATGCTTAGGCCTTAATCCTCTCGAAACTACGAGGAGTTTTGCGACTTCAGGCCACAAACTGCGACGCAGTAAATGTGCTTCACAACGGCGGGGCCGCCGCTGGCCAGATCGTCCACCACCTGCACTTCCACGTCGTGCCGCGTTTTGAAAACGATAATCTTTTCAGACAGTTCAAAAGCGCCAGCTCTATGATCACTGCAGAAGAGGCTGCGGGAATTCTCGAGAAAATAAAGGCAAATCTGTGAAAGGGAAAATAGAGGCAAATCTGTGAAAAAAACAAAAATATGTGAAAAGACTGAGGAGGACCCCCCAGAGAGGAAGAAAAGACCTGGATCTGGGCTAATTGGAAGCCCCATGAAAGCTTCCGAACTAAAATGTTATGAAACCCAAAACGTCTAGGGCTTGCAGCTGTGCCCTGTCGACGAAGACGGCGCATATAAAGACACTTAGTTCGCACATTGACAGCAAGCGAGGCTTCAGCGCGCCAGCGCAGTAGAAGCTTTAACTTGATTGCTCGGTTTTTACGTGCATGCCTGCAACGCTTCGAGCCTTTCAATTGTGCGGCTAAACTCTTTTCCCTCTATCTAAAGATGATGTGGCGAAGTTGGTAGTCCACTTTGTGCTAAGGTCCCGAATCCAAACTTCGGATTTATGTGCAGAGGTAGGGTTGGAGTTACGCCAATGTCTCGCGTCGACGACAAACTAGACGCGGTGCATGCAGATGCAGTGAAGACTTCGCCCGGTGTTCCTTTTGTTCAAATTCTACCGAACTATGAGAAAAGCGCTCTGTAGACCAGTGGAATGAACCCATCAGTTAGCAAGCACAGCGCGTTCGGAAGCACCGCTCTGCATGCACTTATGCATGTAGGCGGTTTGCATGCACCTCCACAAGTGAATATACAGTATCTGAGTATAAAAATACGTGTGCCAGAGACTGACGCCCTGCAGATCTGGCGAGCCACGCTCATGTCTTGAGTGCGCCTCAGCCGAAGACGACGGCGTGATGAGCGCATGAGATACGAGCATTGCCTTTGTATTGAATTCTGAAGCATTTGCGGAGTGCAGGCCACCTCACCACTAAACACGCAACACTCCAACACTGCACGGGAGTTCACTGACTGATTGTCCTGCAGCCGATCAAGCTCGAAAGAAATGAATGTACCATGTCTGCTGCTATGCAGCGCTTTGAAAAGCCGTCACCGCGTAATCCGTTTGGGCTTCTGGCTTGTTTGTGTGGTGCCCAGACTAAACATGAGCAAGAAAACCAGAAACTGCTAGTTCAGAGAAGCTTCATGAAGTCTTCGAACGCCCAAAGGCCGTTCGCACGCGGCTGTGTCGCCTTGAGCTCCCTGACAACCTGCACATACAGCGGTGCCGTTGCAGCAGTGACGCCTTCCAGCTGCAAAATGCAGGAAGCCTCTGCAGGGACTTGAAACGTATTTCCGTGCTCGTCAATTCCTGTGACCAGCTTTGTCTGATCGAGAACGGCGCCTGGAGGGAGAGGCTCCCCCGCAGCTTCGGCAGCAGCTGCTGCCCGCATGAGTGACTCTACTGCTGCGTCCGCACGTTTGGTCTGCGCCTCCAAAACTCCCTTCAGATCCGAGCGAGGATCGAAGTGCAGAATTGTCAGGAGATCGTTGGCTGAGACATAGTCATCTACGTTGCGGTCCAGCAAGCGAAATGCCACGCTGCGCACAACAGCAAAATAACAAGAAACCTGCATTGACTTTCCCTCTTGCGGGAAAACCGAAACGCCGAAACTGAAAAAAAAAGCTAGCAGTACTGCCTCTTCCACTTCAAGTTTGTTGCCAACTTGCTTGCAACAAACTGGAAAAGAAGCAGGAGATCAGCACAACGATTCCCCCGCGAGTTGTGAGAAAATCGGGTCTTTCACGTGCTAATCATACATCGGCACTTGCCTGCACGTTGGCTCTCTCTCAAGAAAGTCTACACGGGTCATTGATGCAGCTACAAGCTCATCGAACTCCACTGCCCCGCTGCCATCAGTGTCAAGGCAGACGAGGGCCTCATCCATGGGGCAACTGCAAGCGCCAGGTCCTTCTGCTCTTGTTTCTGTAGAAGCGGAAGCAGCTGATTGATGCGCTGCTGCTGCGTCACTGGTCAAGTCCGCCGATTTCCCCACTTGTTCTTGCTGAACTGAAGACTCGGCGAATGGCGCTTCCTGCGTTTTCAGAGCCTCATCTAGCAGCTTGCAAAACTGATCCAGAGCAAACACCTGTGGCTCCTCCCCTGGGAATACATCCGAAAGCGCCAAAAGTGTCTGTAGAGGAGAGGCTGGCAGGTTGTCGACGATCCCGTTGCTGCCGCTACTTCTGTGAGCGGTGCTGGGATCTACCGTTGCACATGAAAGTGCGTCAGTACTAACACTGGAAGCGGCGGTGTTTGGTTCGGAGTCTCTCAAGAATGATTCCAACTTGAAGAAGTCTCTGACGACTCTAAGGCTGTCAAGCAGGCACCGCCCTGAAGAAGCAGCAGCAAAGCAAGCACTGCATAAATGTACAACCATAAAATTACGTGACATATTCGCCAACGTACACAAACCATGAGAAGGCTCCTTCATGTGGCGTGAAAAGCACAAGGCAACCAAACTCATATCAGATCCACTGATACTGGGGCTACATAGGGAGTAGCATAAATACGAAGTCTATGAATGCGTTTCGAATGTAGTAATATAAGCCCCAGTGGAGAATACGTTATCCTTTTGCGTAAAACTTGCAAATATGTGTATCTGCGTATTTGTATACACAAGCCATATGCGGCGCGAGTACTACGTACGCACGCATGCAGTTTCTAGCCTTACTTGACACATGTCCTCTTCGCTGGGGGTCTAAGACCCACATAATGTCTCTGACGGGCCTGAAGACATCGTCGCTCTCCATCAACTTCACAACAACAGACCGAAGCGCCTTTTGCAGAGGGCTCAGGCGAGCGAACTCCAGCCAGGCAGCAGCTTGCAGCAGCAGCAGCATCCGGGCTTCGAACAGTTCTACCGTCAGCCAGTCTGCAACCGCCATGCAGCAGCTCCTGTTACTGCTCCTGTTGCTGTTACTGGCCCTGCCACAGCGGCAGCAAATGGAGCTCGCCGCAGCGTCGGGTGCTTCTGTCCGCTTGTTGAAATCAGCCTCAGCGCTGCTGCAGTTACAGTTGATGCGTGAGCTGCTGCTGCTGCCATCAGGGGGAGACACACGAGGCCTACAGGGAGGCAAATGAAAATGCGGCACATTCTCGAGAGGAGGTCCCATCTGCCCCTGAAAATGTGTCACTGCCTCAAGGTGCACTGCCTTTGCCACTCCAGCAGCAGCCGCGGCAGCAGCAGCAGCGGCATTTGTTTCCGCCACACAGCTTTCCAATCCCAGCAAGCCTGAGGTGGGCCCCGTCAGCCTGACGTGAGGCTGCAGCTGCTGACTACTGCACGAGGGCGAGCCGCGCCAGTCGCTGCTGCATTCCGACAAAAAGGTCAAGGCCCCCTTGCCCGCGCACGACACACATCGCAGTGAACTTATGCCCAAGGCCTGCAGCACGCAGCACTTTGTTTCTCCTCCAGCGTCTCCATTCAAATGCAAATCTTCTTTCTCCGCAGAAATCGTGGGGTAAGATGAGCCGGCAGCTGCTTGCTCCGACTGTGGGGAACACAGCCGTTTGTGCTGCTGCTGCTGCAACTGCTGCTGCTGCTGCGGGGCTTGCATACCACTCCCCGCCACAAGCGGGGCTCTCCCCCAACATATCCGGAGTTGTTTTGCGTCTTTCTGCTGCTTCTGCGTGGATACACAACCATGGATGCACCTCCAGGCGCTGCAGCTGCTGCAGCAGGAGGCGCTTTCGGTCTTTTCTGCTGCTGCTGCTGTAGTGTGTCTTTGGCGAAAGTGCTGCAGCAGCGGAGGATCCGACGCCGCCCTAACGACTGTCTCTCTGCCACCGCTGCTGCTGCCATCCTGGGTGTGCGCCGCGCTTGTGTGGGCTGTGGGGTCTGAGGCGGCTCCGTTCGGGTGCTGGAGCGCGCTGCGGCTGAGGGAAGGTGATAAGAGTGAAAGGCAAGGTGGAGTATATGGGGAGGACTCCGGGGTTTCTGAGCTGCGCGACTGGGGAGAAGGGTCTGCCAGGTAATTCATAGAAGGTGCAGACACTGCGCGCATGAGGCCTGCAGAGAAACACACACAGGCAGCAAGCCACCCGGCAGCACGCCGCATGCACTTCTGTACAAGCGAGGCACCGCAATATCCGGAAATGAGCAAAGACAAAGACACAGAGCGACGCAAAAGGCAAGCTTTTGGGAGCATCCGAATGGCAGAAGCGAAGCAAAACACCAGCAAAGAGGGGAAAGAGCACAAGACAGCCACACACACTATCAAGGACAAGCGCCTGCAAACTGCGAAACAAAGCCACGCACGTCTTCTCTCCTCCCGAAAGCACTGCTGCAGCCAGGGATGCTTCAACATGAGTTCTGCTGTCGGCTGGGAATAGGGCGGGGGCGGGGGAGGCCCACGGAGGTGCAGCGGCAGCAGCGGGTTGTACAGAAGAGCCCGCAAGAAGCCCAAACACGATAGAGAGAGGCTTGACCACACGCCCCCGCTGAAGGACACAGGCGTGTCTGTGATCTGCAGCAGCAAATAAATGCCAGATGACTATTACTTCCTCCTGTTCCCTTCACGGGGTGTTACATGCACCACCAAGTACACCCTTCACTGAAGTTCGCTTTGGAAACAAAAGGCTTACAGTATACGCCGAACCAACTAGACACAACACAGATCACTCTGTGCGCATGTCCGTTTATAGTGTAGAGCTCATTGTTCTCTAGGCACGTAGTTATGCTTCCGATGCTGTCCACGCCATGTGCGCCTCTGCCTCTATTTGCAGGTTCTCATTCTATCTATGTGCAGCTTTCCTTCCGGGTCTGCCTCAGCTTTCTGTCCTGCTTACCGCTTTTTCAATGCTCCACCTATCTTCTCCTTCAAAAGGAGGCCTTCCCGAAAAAAGCATAAACAGGCAAACACCCAACGCCCACAGATCACTGCGCTCGTCACCCTCCACCCCATTTCGAATCTGCCAGGGCGATCGATAGTAGAGCGTTCCTTCCAAGACCGAACTAGGCGCCGCCTAGAATGGGAAGAAGAAACATATACAAATAAAGAAGAAAATTGGGAAAAACTGGAACATCTCCAGCCTCAGGACAGCAAAAGTTCTTCTTAATCCTGCGAATGTGAATCCTGCCCGTGAGAATGTTGAGCAAGTGCGCAAAGCGAGTCAAGGCACCGCAGGACATTTGGACAAATTAAAATGTTCAAGAACTCATTTACTGTTGTTGAAACCCAATGAAATCATCGTTCAATAGTTCACAAACGTATTTATGCAAAGTAATTTAGAAACCCCTTGCAGCCATCGACCCACACAAGCCAAATTTACAAAAGAAGCAAGAGACAAGTAACAGGAACAAGCTCACACGCGAAGACCAAAAGACCCGTAATGAAACAGATTCACAAAAACAAAGGAGAAAAGATATATCAAGACACGCAACGGCAGACGCAAGAACAAACAACTGAAAGGAAGCAAAAAAACAGCGAGCCACCAACCTTCTGTAGCGACCTTCCCCGCACTATTTTTTTCGCCAATCCGAAGTCCGCCAGCTTCACTAAAACGTTTTTCCTTTTAAATTTATCGACAAGAGAGTGCGAAGAACTGTGAATGCTGTCTTTAAGCTGAGGTAAAGACAAGTTGCTTCGATTCCTGTCTATGTCCATGTCTTTGTCTGCGTGTGTTTTCCGGCCAACATCCCGCATGCTTCTTCTCTTTCTCATTACCATAGGCACTACAGAAAGGGCGCTCATGCTGCTGGTGATGCTGTTGGTGCTGCTGCTGTTGTGATTGCTGCTGCGAGCTCTGAAGCCAGCGCGCAGTCTATTCCCTGGTGCTGCCTCGCGCTCTTGCTGCTGCTGCAATGCGGCGAGCTGCTGCTGCTGCATCACCACCTGCTGCTCTTGCTCCTTCATCAGCTCCGCCTCCTCCTCCTCGCTGCTCTCGCCGTCCCCCGTTGCTTCCGAGTCATCGAGCTCAGCAACCAAAAGGATATTTTCCAACTTAATGTCGCAGTGTGCTATGTCCTTGCTGTGAAGATAGCGCAGCGCGCACAGCACCTGACCAGCTATCTGCGCAGCTACTTCTTCACTAACAAGAGGGCGAGCTGCAGCAGCAGCACCCCCTGCTGCAGCTCCAGGCGGCGATGACGGAGGCGTGGACAGTGCGGGGCCTCCGGCTACACCTGTAGCAGCTGCAGTTGCCGCAGCTGCTGCTGTTGCGGCTGCTGCTGCAGTTGCTGCTGCTGCTGCAGCGCCAGCAGCTACGGGACAAGAGCCTCGCATGCTGATGCCGACACGACTGCCAGACGGAGTGGCAGCGACGGGAGAGACGGAGCTAGTACTGCTGCTAGCTTCCAAGGAATTTGGCGAAGTTGCTGTCGTTGCGGTGCCTGCTGTGACTGCGATCCCTGTGGCTTCTGCTGACGAAGCCGGGGCAAAAGGGCCACTAACAGCGGCCCCGCCCTCTTGTTGCTGCTGCTGAAGAGCCTCGCTGTCGCCCATGAGGCAGAAGTTGACACTGCGCCTCTTCAGGCGCCTGTGTCTTCTTCGAAGCCGTCTGTCTAGCCACTGATGAAGGTCGCCACCATAACACGTTTCCGTCACCTGTACATACACCCCAACTTGTGCAGTATACTTCGATCAGTCTGCACAGGCAGCAGTAGTCGTGAAGGAAGATAGCATTTAGAACGGTACAACGAGCAAAGAACAGAACATGCGGGCAAACTGATGAGAATGCCACGTATATACACCGACACAGTCACTTTAGCATTAAAGACCCACAAAGAGGAAAAAGACTCATTGAATAGACACAAGGCCCAATGGGAAGACCCGGCAGTTCCTCCCGAGGTCAAAGAGAAGGAAAGGAAGCAAGAAAGCCGAAACATGCAACAAATGCAACATGAAACGAAGTCCCAGCCCTAGCCCCGGCCCACGCACGTGGTAAACAGCCGCTGGCTCCTCGAAAACTTCGAAAATGCGGACCACATTCGGGTGGTGAATTCGCCGCAAAAAGCTGATCTCGTTGCGCCATATGCGAACGCCCTCCGGCTGGTCTTTGCTGACGCACTTCACCACGCGGCGCACGCCCGACAAAATGTCCGTGGCCCGGTACACCCGGCAGCCAAAAGATCCCAGGCCAATCGTCTCGTCCAGCTGCAGCAGCAGCAGCAGCAGCAGAGCGGGATTCGTAGTTATTGTAGTAGTACAGATGAACACTTAAAAAGAGACTTCAGAACTGACACGGGAATCAAACGGAAAGGGCCAAATGGCCAAAAGCTGGCACTAATGCCACAGAACTCCAGCTGTGAACAGCACTCACGAATATGCCCAAAAAGGGTCACCAGGGAAAAGCCCAAGCCCACTCAAGTACAGCAGCAGCAGCAGCAGCAGCAACTGCAAGAAAACGGGAACTTCTCGTGGAGTATGCGGAGAGGGGCTGGCTCGCGGCGCACGTTTTAAAGGAAAGCAGCAAACGGGGAAGGAAAGACAGAAGTGAAGCGAAGCGAAAGGCAATGAAATGCAATTTTTGAAAGAATTAGACAAATAAAAAACCCACCGTGTAGCAAGAATTAATCGGAAGAGGAGAATTCCGAACTAACTGTTGCCGGCGAAGAACACAGCCTTCACTGCGCACTCGCTTGAGAGCCTCCGGCGGCTCTGCGAGGGAGTTGACAGGAATGCAATAACAACGAGACAAAAAAGTCGCAAATGAACTAGTCTATTTCACAAAAAGAAAAAGCTCAAAATTCCAAAATATAATATATATGTAAATGCTTATAATAACTGAAGAGTCGCACGGAGCCAAAGGTGCTGCAGTTGAAAAGAACCACAGACAGAAGAAACTATACGAAGACGGATACACGGAAAGCCACGACAGGCAAACCGAAACATCAAATGCTCTTTGGGGGAAACGTGGCAAAGTAAAAAGCAAAAAGGGACCAAATTTGGGATATATTTGTCTCAGCAGAGATAAAAAATGAGCATAATAAGCAGCGACACTCTACCAACCTGAAAGGTGAACAACGGCAAGGAGGGCAGATTGAAAGACGCAAAAGTTGCGACGACGTGGGAACTCAAAATGCCTCACCTCCTGGCTTTGCTTGGCCCCCATGTCCCATTATTAATGGCTGCAAGCCTCCAAAAAAACGTATTAAAAAGGCGTGAAAGAAAATGCCGCTCTTTCCGCGGGGCTAGAACGAACAAGACACGCAGAGCCTTGAAACAAAAGAGGGGGAGAAACGAAACATTCCCCGCGCACAAAAGTCCTCCACCCGCGACCTCCGGTGTGACCTCCGGTGTTTGCTGAACTGAATTAAACCAGAACGTCTCGACTTGCCCACTTAGAGAACCGGGGATGGACTTTCGAGCTACGGGCGTCGCCGTCTCCTAAAGCGGCTCCAGCAGTCGTCCTTGTTCAGGTCCTGTGTGCTTCTCAACAAACAAAAAACAAAAACTGAACTGATGTAGAGAGCCAGAGAAGGAAAGAAGGACAACTATCCGGCGATGGCAACCGGTGACGCGGCGAGCGGGAGCAGGGGCGAGGAAGCTGGGACCGTTTCGCTTCTGAAGAGAAGCAAATAGTTGATCCGCAATTATGGGAAGCTTTTTCAGCTCAAAGAACGTCAAAGCAGAGCAAAGAGCTGCAGTGTGAGCCTTCCATACGAAGAAGAACTGCAGCGAACAGGAGGAACAGGCAGCAGCTTCCTGGGCCTATTCGTCCCTTTCCCCCGATGTCTCGACAGTCAACAGTCTAAAAAAAACGTTTAAAAAGCAGCCCAAAGTAAAATAGATCAATTTAAAGGCTGATTGCAGTGTGGCCCTCAGTGCTCTCTATGCTGTTTTGGACCCGACGACACAGAGGGCCCCGTTGGCTCTCGTTGCAGCTCTTCAAACCTTGCCCCAAAGGTGGAACGACTACATGCATTTCGGTGAACACAAGCATTCAATTTAAGAACTTTATGTGTAGACTAGAGATTCCCAAGAGCTTCTTAACCCCATGTGAAGCCTTTAAATGGCGGAATAACTCTTGAACAAGCCTTCAAACTGCTGTGTGGCAATATGTAGAGGCGCAGCACCTTGGCCACGTGTGTTGCCTTCAGTCTGAAAGTAATGTCTCAAGCCTTTAGGTCTGAGATATAGACGGCGAGAATGCCCTGACGACTTGAGACACAACCCATGGGTCTAATGGCCCTGGAGGCCTGATGCTTGTTGTGGCTAACTGGGCTAGTGTCGCTGCTGAGAAAATGCTACATAGGCTAGATCTATCTAAAACGCCCTTTTAAACATTGAAGATATTAGGGGAAGGTGAGGGCCGTTAAGAAGCGACAGATCCACGGTGTCTTGCAAGCACGGGTGATGGAAGCATTAGGAGGAAGGCCCAGTATCAGCTGTGGATCTCCTTTTTGAGCCGAAGTTCGGCAAGCAATGTCATTAAAGGTAGGAGCATCGCAGGGCGTTTTCATTAACTATCGAGGCACCATGCTTGGGACCGCTGAGCCTTCACTGTCTGTGCGAAGGCCGCTGCAGCCGTCGAGCCCTGGGCTTATTAAGCCAGATCTGTGTTCAACAACTTGGTAGTTAGGAACTGCGAAGGCCTTGAGCATACTCACATGATGGCCGGTGACTGCTGAGGCTCCAAAATTTTCATCAACCTGAGTCTCTCGGAGTGAAGATTGCGCATCAGCTTTGGTAGGGGCGCAGCTCCAATTCTGCTCTTCCCAAGCTTTCCTGAGTTCCGTGTAGTACCGCTCGACTAGCTTTATGGTATCATCGCATGATACACCAATGAGCTAAGAGGTACTGAATTATGCCTTCACGCCGTATACAGACTTGGCTCTGGAAGTGTCACAAGTACTAGGAGCAGGAAAATTGCCCCTAATGGGATGGCTGTTTGGCCAACTAGAAAGCGCGCATGCCATGTAGTAGGAGGGAAACCGCAGTGTTGCGCTCCACTAACTACAGATCTTCATGGATCCGCTTGGGCATAGCTTTTGGAGGTCTTTTGAACTGGTATGGTGAACAAAAGAGAGCGCACTTTAGTCGTAAACAGAGACAGCTGTAAGCGCTGTACTAACCATAACTCACTTTGAGCGGAGGCTATCCGACAATGATGCAATCATCGTTAGCCGTGTCCATGTACTCCATCTTCAGATTGCATAGTACGTATAGGTGACGAGTTTTCAGCCTTTTGTGGATCAATGAAAATGCGAGGTGAATATTACGCGGGAGAGCCGTGCCACGAGGGGAATGTTTCGTTTCTCCCCCTCGTTTGTTTCAAGTCTCTGCGCGTTTTATTCGTTTTAGCCGCGCCGCAAACGCGGCATTTCCTCTCAGCCGTTGGACGAACCAAAACTCCGCATGGCAACTAGCTGTCAAGAGTTGAATGCCTCAACGGCTTCCCGAAGCTTCCCGGTATCGCATGTGCATACTTTACTAGAGATGTATGTGACATTCTCATCCTGGGCTCAGAGAATGCTTTCACCAGAGCTGCATTGCAGAGCAAGACACATGGAAGACTGTGACCCCTTCACCGCGGCACTATTCAACTACACATTGATACATTTTTGACTAATGATAGCCTGGTCACTCTTCAAATCAAACTCAGCAATATCTTTCGGTCCTTACTGGCCCAGGAGCTACGGTCGGAAACTACCGGCAGCGTGACAACCGATGCCTGAGTTGTCCAATATTATCACTTATTGCTGGCAGTTCATGGAAGCGGGCGCCGCCACCTCACTGCCAGAATCATCTAGCACGGTGGTGCATTCAAGCTGGGAAAACCGCACAGCCAAGCGGTACGCCGGCTTCTGCAGCCACATAGCTCTAACGCTACTTTCCGAGTTACCCAACCAACAAAGTTGTACAGGCTATACATAGATTCCGCGTTTCAGGAAATCACAGTGATTCGAAAAGAGCAAGAAACTATTAGTGTCCACACTTAGATCACGAGCTCAGGCAAAATGCTATTTCTGCGCAGGGGAAACTGTTAATCTTGGGACGAGGCTATCCGGACTCCTGTCTACCATAGACCTGAAGCCTCATCACATGTGCGTAAAGAGGTTTTAGGGCGCTCACAGGCTACATGCGTTGGGAGGTGCGGCGATTAGCAATGCGTCTACTTCTGCGAACGGCAAGCTCCTCCTAGTCGTTGCAGGTGCGGTTTCTCGCCTCGGAAAAACAAAGGCCCCCGAATACAGTTGTATGTCGCAAGTCCCCAACCTTATAATGCCTGTGTGGGAGTACTGCACTTCGCTAGGACAAAAGAACAGAAGAATCTGCTGTACCGTGTGCCGTGTAGCTGTGGATGTCTTAACGATATTCCCGCGGGAATAAGTAGCCTCACTCATGTGCTGGGTTGGTGGCCCGACTCAAAACATGGCGAGTTGTCTGCGTTTGTGTCGGAGACAGGAACTACTCAAAACGTGGAATAGAATGGACGCTGCATGATGTTATATTTTATGCCAGGCAGGGGTCGGCAGCGCCACTTAAGTATGCTGCTTGCCGCATATCTCAAGACGAAAAGCACGCCGAGAAGTGGGCGCGTCGCAAAATTCATTTGTGCGTGGAGAGCTGACAAGATTTAGTCGGAACGCTCAATTTAGCAGTAAGACAAAAGCTAGGGGAAGGCGACCGCGTTGAGGCGCGGCGAATTGTATGAGCAACCGCAATGCGCATCACTTCATTGTAGCCCAGAAATGGCCTCGAGGTCCTATGCTTCAGAATATGCATTTATACAGAGTAACCAGAAGTCGTTACAATTTGGAGAGATTCTGCCACGGGGTGATTAGGCCCAGTTTGTTTTGCATCGGGGCCCATGGCTTGGGGCTGGAGAAAGGCACTGAGGTTGTAGAGCGCAGCACAGCCACACAGGGACGGGGAAAGATGGGAGAAGCCACAGATTCGTCCTTTTAGAAAATTTGACCTCAAGTGAGGATATTTTGACATTTTCGTGCTCAGCAGTGCCTTCAGAAGGCAGTGTTGCTTAAGGAACAACAGGAGAAACACGTTGGAGCCAAGTTACGCTTAACTTAGCTATCAGAGAATATTTGAGCTTGACCTAAAGACATTTGTCTGTTAAACATGGTATTAATCGCGTCGAGGTGCGCTTCGGAAGCTAGTGTACGCGAGTGCCGACTTTGAGAGGTTCAGAAGCAGGATATGCTAATCAGGGTAGACTGGAGCGTGTAAATGGGTTCCGCGCTTTATCATGCTGCCCACGTTGTAGAGAAGAAGGCCTACAACGTTCGTTCCGTGAAAGGGTTTGATGCATGCGACTGAACTCACGCACAGATGCAGTGAGCTTGGATCTCTTTCCATACCAGCTTTAGTCGCGCTGTTGCTGCCGCTGAGAGCCGTTGTGTAGCAGGAGCAGCAGCTGCTGCTGCTACTCTTGCATCATGTGAGAGGTTTTCAAAGCTGCTGTGCTGCTGTGGGGCAGGCCGCGTCTGAAAGATGTGATGGGAAACTGGCCTGTTCTTACCGCGTCTGAAATTTAGGGTTGGGGAAGCTGTGGTGCTAGCGACTACTGTAGTGCCAGGCACTACAATTGACCTTCGTCGCCACCCCTCGAGGCTTAGTAACGCGAAAGGGCATGAATAATATAGAATATTTTAAGGTATAAGGCACCATTGGATATAAGGAAATCATAAAAGGGAATAGTGTGCTCGCTAGCCAGCACCGGGTATGGGGCTGGATGCGAGGTTGGTGCCGTGACTCAGGCACTGACCCTCAGCGAGGGTCAACAGTCAGTTCTATTATTTTGGGTTTTTCTTACCTCTCAATAGTATGCACTCAGCTGTATATGGCCATTTAGGCTATACAGTAGTAGTTGGCGAGAATCATGGATTTTAGATAGTAGATGCAGAGTGTGCACTTAGTCAGACTAGCCCAGGGGCCATACGTAGTAACAGTGCAGGCCAGCTGTTCACTACAACTACTGCGCAGAGGCTTCTTAGCCTTGTCTACTTGTCCACCTGATCTCAACCTTAGTATCTTTGCAGGTGAGTAACCAACTAGCGGAAGAAGCCCAATATTCTAGATGTGGAAAACCGAAAGTTTTGACTGGGGCCTGGGTTCAGCAAGAGGGAGAAAGGGGCCCTGAACATCCAGTGCGGCCGCACACACATTTCACCCTGGGGCCAAAGAGGTGCCAACCTTTATCTTTCCAGATTACCTTTGCTGCTAAACAGCTGAACCCTCTTTTTAGAGATATTCAGTAAACTAGACACTGTCTCCACAGTTAGAGCAATTACATCAAACTCTTCGCCGAACTGATTTCGGCAGCCGAATACCCAAAGAGGCCACAAGCTATATAGAGCTTCACCTGCATAAGCCCCACAAGTATTTGCTCAAACGCAGCTAGGCTTCCCCCAACCTCTCCCCAGGAGGTCCCGTGGGATTCCTCAGCCCCGAAACCAGTCCAGTGCCTACCCGAAGACTCAGCAGCGGCCCCCGTGCTGTGTGGTAGAGAGCAAATAAGTCCTCCTTTTTGAATATTATTATCTTGAACTACCTCCCAGACCCTTTGTACCCTAGCTGCTGTCCAGCGCGCCTGTGCCTCCCCGCAGCAGCTCCCCCCCAATAACAAAGGCACTCCCGCAAAGGCCCTCCCGCCCTGAGCCCCGGCCTCAGGGGCCTGCCCTGGGGGGCCTATAAGGCACTCAGGGGCTAACTAATGGCCCCTAGTTGGGCCAATTTTTGTGCGGATTAGAACCATCCAAACTGTCCGAGCCATTAACCCTACTTGGCTTCTTCTGGGCTTCGCGAACACCACACTGAGAACGAGATCGTTCTTGCGTGTGCCGCCGGGCCCAGAAATGAGCCAAGTGGCGCTGCTAATGCTGCTAATGAAACAATTTGTGTGTAATCTACAAGGAAAATTGCCCGAAGTAGGGGCCTGAGTCAGTGTTTGAGCGCCTCCTTAGGAATGCACAAGGCAGCTGGGAGCGCAGGCACAGTGACGAGGCGAAAAGAATCGAAAATCGGCTCCCGGGAAACAAAGATAGGACAAGGCTTTCCCTTCGAGTCCAGCTGTTAAACTTCGAGGCTTTAGAGCAGCAACAGCGAGTCAAGCGGCGCTGGAGCGGCAGCAGCAAAGCCGCTGCGGCCGCAGCAGCAGCTCACGTTGCCACGGGGCCTGCAGCTTTCGCTCTGCGGCCCACAAAGCACACAACGGACTGCCAGAGAAGCCACAGACTGCAGCTGCGCGCGGGAGGTTTGAGTGTGGCTGGCTGCGCCGACTGTCGGCTGCCTGGCGGTCTGGTGTTCAGGATTTGCTGCTGCGGGGAGGCGCAGGCGCGCCCCACAGCAGCTAGAGTACAAAGGGTCTCGGTGTGAATTCAAAAGAATAAAACCCGAAGTCGAGGGCTTCTCTGCAGCTGCTGCTGCTGTCGCTGCGCGGCTTTATGCAGCTGCCGGGGCCCCACGGCTGCTTGCTGCTGTTGCTGCTGCTGTGCTGCTGCTGGCTGCTGAAGGAAGCATGCAACGCACAGGGTCCCCCTTTCCCGCTATTTCTGTTTATTTCTTATAGAAGAGGAAAGGATAGAAGCGACGGGAGGCTACTGACTGGCTGCAACAATCCCAGGCTTAGCTAGGCTGCTCGGCTCTGCGGCGCTGCTGCTTCAGCAGCAGTTCCTCCGCGGCAGCAGCAGCAGCAGCAGCAGACAGCGTTAAATAACGCCAAACGATGCATTTCAGGAGCTGCATCAGCAGATCTGAGCGGCCTGGGACTCCTCATGCGGGCTGGCAGCAGCAGCAGCAGCGCCAGCAGTAGTAACAGCGAAGCAGCGGCAACCGCAAACAGCCAGCCAGCTACCCGTTCATGCCCAAAGCTCCTGCCTCGAGAAGACAGCAACAGTTTGAGACTGCTGCGGCCGCCGCTGCGGCACCTTCTTGTGCTGCAGCTGCTGCATCCTCTAAAGCGCGGTCCCAGTGCAGCGAGCAGCAGCAGCAGCACCAGCAGCGGCAGCAGCAGCAACGCATTTGCCCGTCAGAATCTGCACGGGCTCTAATGGCGGATGAGGGATCTAGTGGGCGGCAGCAGCCGTTGCCTGCTTCTGCAGCCGAGCCTGCAAGTCCAGCAGCAGCGCCGGGCAGCAGCGCAGGTGAGGGATCCACTGCAGCAGCAGCAAGGAGTGGAGGAGCGTTCCCAGCCGCAGCTGCCGCCGCAGCAGCAGCAGCCGCGGCTGCAGCGGGCGCTGCTGCGCACTGGCCGAGCAGCGGGGAGAGCAGCAGGAGAGAGGAGCTGCTGCAGCTGCTGCGCAGCAGCAGCAGCACGAATGGGCTGCCCGGAGCGGCGGCAGCGGAGCCGGCGGCCGCCCCCGAAGACAGCAGCAGCAGCAGCGACGCAGCAGCAGCAGCAGCAGCAAGCCCCCCCGGGGAGCCGCTGGAACGCGAAGCAGAAGCTGCCAGAGAACGCATTTTGGAATGTCTTTCTGCTTCTCGAGTTGCAGAAATTGCTCCAAGTTGCTGCAAACAAATAGTTCTAGAAAGTCGCCTGGAAGTGCACACGGCCTTCACGGCCCTGGCCCAGTTTGGCTGCTCCTCGCTGCTGTGCTGCAGCGTGCTTCCCTCCGACCCGCTGCAGCAGCAGCAGCAGCAGCAGCAGCGGCAGACTCCGCGGCTGCAGCAGCCGCAGAGGGGCAGGGGCGAAGCCAGCACCAGCAGCAACGACGAGGCCCCGAGCGCCACGCCCACCAGCAGCAGCAGCAACAGCGGCAGCAGCAGCAGCGGCAGCTGCAGCAGCAGCAGCGCCCAGTCGCCCCCCCCCTGCTGCGGCAGCCCCGCCCAGGGCCGCTGCTGCAGCTGCCGAGGGGTTTGGGTCTATTCAGAAACAAACAGGCGCTTCATGAGCAGGCTGGACTCGCAGCACTTCGCGCGCTATTTGCTGCACTGGCAGCGGTGGCTGCGCAGCAGCAAGCAGCAGCAGCAGCAGCAGCAGCAGGACGGGGCGCCAGAGGCGCAGAAAGCGGCAGCCAGCAGCAGCAGCAGCAACTCTGCTGCTGATTCCGAAGCACCGAACAACAACAGTGACGCTAGTGAGGTCGAGACCACAGTCAGCGGCAACAACGGCAACAGCAACACAAACAGCAGCAACAGCAGCACCAGTAGTAGCAGCAGCAGCAGCAGCATGCAGCAGGGAGAGAACGCACCCGGCGAAGCTGTTGGTGCTTCTTTAGGCATTAAAGACTCGACGCCGCCGTGGGCCCTTTCTTTGGAGGGGTTTGGTCGTGAGTGCTGCTGCTGCTGCTGCTGTCCTGCTGCTGCTGTGCTGCTGCTGCTGCTGCCGCTATTCCAGCTGCTGCTGCTGTACTGCTGCTGCTGTTGCTCTTCTTCTTGCTGCTGCTGGTCTGCGGCAAAACTTGTAAATTGCGTCTCCTGCTGACAGTGCCCTTCTGCTTCCGCGACGAGCTGTTGCTGCTGCGCGAAGCCCGGCTTAGCTGCGCAGCAGCAGCAGCAGCAGCAGCAGCAAGAGCAGCAGCACTAACAGCAATAGTGACAACAGCAGCAGCAGCAACCACGCCTAGTTTGTGCTCTCTGGGGCATTTTCAGGCCCATGCAGCAGCTGTGCTCGTTGCTGCATGCGGCCATGCCCTTCCTGCTGCTGCTGCTAACACCACATTTGCTGCTGCTGTTGCCGCTGCAGGTATATGCGGCGGCTCTGTTGACGAAGTCCAGCGAGTCATGCCGGACTGCGACTGCGCAACTGCCCTGTTGCATCTCTTAGACAGCGGGTACGCAGCAAGAGCAGCAGCAGCAGCAGCAGCAGCAGCAGCAGCAGCAAAAGCAAAATGCGACTTTGCGCGCAGGGCCCCCTACCTGTGCATCGTCAACGAGGGAAGAAGGGCCCCCTTGGCCCTCGTCTCTACCCATGCTTTTCTTGTGCACCTTGTCAGAGAGGCAAGCAGCAGCAGTAGCAGCAGCAGCAGCAGCAGCAGGAGTTGCTTGCTGCGTCGTGCCAAGTAGCGTTGCTGTTTTAGCTTCTGTGTTTCCTGTGCTCTGCAGCTCCAAGGGGCTCACCCGATTCTGGCAACGAATGTCCTAGCTGCCAAAGTGAGCTGCTGCTGCTGCTGCTCCTGCTCCTGCTCCTGCCCCTGTTCCTGCTGCTGCTCCTGCTGCTGCTGCTGGTGCTGCGGGGGGATTCCTGTCTGTTGCAGCTACCTGTGGGCGTGTTGCTTCTGCCTTGGCGTGTCGCTGCTGTTTGCTGTTTCTGCTGTTTCGTTTCATTGCGTTCTTTTTCCTGCTGCTGCTGCTGCTGCGCTGCTGCTGCTGGTGCTGCTGCTGCTGCTGCGCGCAGCTGGGCACCCATGAGGACTTGGTGACGTTTTGCGTCGAGGACTCGACGGAGGACTTTTTGGCTGCTGCAGTTGCTGCTGGCTTTTCTTCTTTGCCGCTGGTGGACTCCACAGGTGGGCAAAGGACCTAAAAGTTGGCAGCGAATGAACCAAAATGCTGCCAAACTGCAGCAGCAAAAAGCAAAACAAACATTTCCACAGACTCCGCGAGGCAAAGTTGAACTGGAAAAAACGGGACAAAAGGATCTAAAAAGAGACAAAATTGACTCAGAAAAATAAATCAAACAAAAGAGATAAAATAAAACAAATGGAGGCAACGAGAAACAAAAGACTTTCAAATAAAGAAAAAAGAAATTGAGAGAGGCGAAAAACGCAGAGAGGAGACGTATTTGGCAGCAAAAATGAGCAGCAGCAGCAGCAGCAGCAGCAGCAGGGGATCGAGGAAGCTGCTGCTGCTACTTCTTTTGCTGCGCTGCAGGGGCCTACGTTTGTTGCTTTTCTCTTGACGATTTCCTAGCCGTTGTCTTCAAGCTGCTGCATGACGGGGTAAGAAGCAGCAGCAGTAGCAGCAGCAGCAGCAGCAGGAGCAGCAACAGCAGCGGGGAACACCAGGGGCAGAGGGGCAGAAGGAGACACAGAGATTAACGAACAGCAAAGGCAAAACTACGCAAAGGAGGCTTTGGATGAAAATACCGCGTGAGGAAGCTTTGCTGCTGTTGCTGCCACTGCTTTGCTGCTGCTGCTGCTGCTGCTGCTGTGTGTTTGCAGGTTCCCCTAGACCTCACGCTGCCAGTGTCGAGGTACGTGCAGCAGTTCCATCAGCTGCAGTGGCAGCACCGCATGCTGGCGCATGCAGCAGCAGCAGCAGCAGCAGCAGCAGGCAGCGATATCCAGCTGCTGCCCTCCAGCAGCAGCAGCAGCGGCAGCAGCAGAAGAAGCGCAGCAACTGCAGCAGCCCTCTGCCGCCTCACAGCAGCAAACGGCCCGCAGCCCATCTACCAAGGGGTGGTGAGTTCTTTCGGTATTAGCAACTGCAGCAAACCCTCTGTTCTCTCTCCGCAGCAGTAGCAGCAGCAGCAGCAGCGGGAAGTCTAGTTGGGGCTGCTGCATTGTGTGCTACTGCTGCTGCAGGTGAGGGAAGCAGCAGCAGCTTTTTTGACACTGCAGCAAGCGATTGAGCTGCTGCTATTTGCCGACGAGAAAAAGATTCTCTTCTTATCGGAGCAGTGAGCAGCAGCAGCAGCAGCAGCAGTAGCAGCAGCAGCAGCAGCAGCTTTCTTTCTGGCTTCCTTTATCTCTTCTGTTTGTGTGCTCCTGTTCGTTTTTTGTCTCTTTTTATTTCTTTTTTTAAAATTCCTTTTCTCCATTTTTTGTTTCCCTTTTGTTTTTTTATTTTTTTGTTTCATCTTTTTATTTTCGATTTTTTTCCGCTACTTGTATCTGCATTTATTGAGCCTTTTGCTTCTATTATTACTGTTCACTTTCTTTTTCCAGTTTTTTATTTTTAATTTATTTATTTTTTAATTTTAAATTTAAAAATTTTAAATTCTAATTTTCGTTTTCCACTTGGGTTCCCACATTCTTTTTGAATTTTTGCATTTTGCTTTCATGAATTCTCGGAACTTGCACTTCCGGATTTTTCGAAATTTCCAAATAAATGCTCAGATGTTTTTCATCTTTCATATAAAATCCAACTTTTCTTTTTGCTGCAGCAAAAGTCTTTCTTGCTGCTGCAAAGTCCTTTTTGCTGCTGCAAACGACATTTTTGCTGCTGCAGCAAGTTGGAACTTAGAAAAGTGCATTTGACTTCTTGCATTTGCATTTTTGAATTTTTTGCATTGCTTGAAATCTTTTGCATTTAGGCTTTTGAAAATGCATTTTTGGGAACTCTTGTCTTCATTTTGGGTTTTTTAAAATGCATTTTTTGTCTTTTTGCCTTTTTTGCATTTTTCGAGTTTTTGAATTTTTTGAATTTTTGAAGTTTTTGAATTTGGGAATTTCTTTTGACCTGATGAGCTTTTTAATGGAGTGTACATGGAGTCTAGATCGAAGCAGCACTTGCTGCAACAACGCGTGCTGCAGCAGCACTTGCTGCAGCAGCACTTGCTGCAGCAGCACTTGCTGCAGCAGCACTTGCTGCAGCAGCACTTGCTGCAGCAGCACTTGCTGCAGCAGCGCTTGCTGCAGCAGCACTTGCTGCAGCAGCATTTGCATGCCTTGCTTCCATTCTTTTGGCCGCACGCATCCCGTCTGAGCCCCCAGTGACTTGCCATTTGCTGCGGCTGTTTGCTGCAGCTGTTTGCTGCACTGCATGCACATTATATGACTGGCTGCATGGTTAGCTGCTAGCTAGCCACACAGCTAGCTAGCGGGGCCTCCTGGCGAGCCACCAGTGTCGGTGCATGCGGCTGGCTAGCTAGCCAGCTAGCTGGCCATCCATCCAGCTAGCTAGCTGGCTAGCTAGCTGGGCAACTATTTGGCTAGGAAAACAGACAACTAGCTGGTTACGAATGTGGCTAGCCCTGCAACTGGCTAGCTAGCTAGCTAGCTAGCTAGCTAGCTAGCCAGCTAGCTAGCTAGCCAGCTAGCTAGCTAGCCACGCTCTCAGCTAGCTGGCTAACTGTGTGACTAGCTTTGTGGCTAGCTGTGTGGCTTGCTGGCTGACTAGCTAGCTAGCTAGCTAGCTAGCTGGCTAGCTAGTCAGCCAAATAGCTAGCTAGCTAGCTAGCTAGCTAGCTAGCCATGGTAACAGCTAGCCGTAACTGTGTGGCTGCCTGCGACTATTTGTCTCCTGCAGGGGCCGTCTGACGGGAGTCTTGACCTGCGCTGATGTGTGGCGCTTTCTCCTTCCGAGGGGCGCCGCTGCTGCTGCTGCTGCTGCAGAGCAGCAGTAGCAGCAGCAGCACAGCCACCTAGGAGCTACGGGAGCCTCGCGGCGCTGCAGCAGCAACTCAAGGGACTTCTTTCCCCAGGCGCTGCCTGCTTTCTCTGTCAGCATTGCCAGCATAAATAGTTGTTAGCAGAGGGGCTGCAGCAGCGAGTGCAGTGAGTAGCAGCAGCAGCAGCAGCAGCAGCAGCAGCAGCAGCAGCAACAGCGCCAGCAGCAGCAGCAGCAGCAGCACCGCCAGGTGTAGTTCTACAGCTCCGACAAGCCCGACCGAGACCCTTATCTTTGATAGATAGGAGACAGATTCTTTGTCTCTTGCTTAGGTGCTGCCAGCAGTAGGAGCAGCAGCAGCATTAGCAGCAGCAGCAGCATGTTGCTGCGACGGTAGCACTAGATATTGCAGCAGCAGCACCGCTAGATGTTTGCTGCAGCCGCAGCGAGAAGTCTTGCTTCAGCAGCAGCATGCTGCTGCAAGGGCAGCGTAAGGTGCTGCAGCAGCAGCATCTCACGCCGCAGCGGCAGCAGCTCTAAAGGCTGCTGCAGCACTTGCTCCGGAAGCTGCTGCCAGAGCAGCACTAGGTGCCGCAGCAGCAGCAGCAGAACTAGATGCTGTTGCAGCAGCAGCAACACTAGACGCCGCTGCGAGAGCAGCGTTTGGCGCTGCTGCGGGAGCGTCAGCAGCAGCAGCAACAGCAGCAGGTCGTGCTGCAGCAGCAGCGAGTGTGTGCTGCAGCAGCAGCAGCAGCAGCCGCAGGATAGCTAGGGCCTCGCTGTGAGGTGTACTGACAGCTGAGCACATTTGACAGCCCTCTATACTTCTCTTGTTTCCTGCGGGGCCGCAGCAGCAGCAGCAGCAAGCTGTGGTGCGCCGCGGTGCAGCGGCGCCGCAGGGCGCGCGCCTGCATGCACTGCGGCAGCAGCAGCAGCAGCAGCAGCAGCAGCAGCAAAGACAAACCTGCATCAGCGGGACGCTCTCGAGAGGCGGCTCCACAGTCAGCCCGTTCCTCTCCAGCCAAAACGCGGGGCCTTCTGGCAGCTGCAAACCCCACACACACATGCGCCTGCGGGGGCTGCATGCATGCGTGCATGCATGCGTGCATGCATGCGTGCATGCATGCGTGCATGCATGCATTCTTGCATGCATGCATGCGGAGGCGCATGCGCTCGTGCTTTATGCGCCAGTGCACGCGTTGCATGCATAAGGGCCTGTGTATGCATGCATGCATGCAGAGGACGGTGCATGCATACGTAGAAAGGTGCATGCGTCTGTGCATGCATGCATGCATGCATGCATGCAGCTCTCTAGCGGGCAGCTCGGGGCCGCCAGAGTTTGAAGTGCATGTTTCTGCGAGGTGTCGATACACCTCAGGCCCCATTTGTGTAATTGTGTACTTTTGAAGCGCATGCATGCGAATAAATATAAATATGAATATAGAAAAATATTGAAAATATAAATAAATACAAATAAGTATAAATAAATGCAAACAGGTCTACAAGAGACTTAGTGCTATTATTGCAAAGCTCTTAGGGATATAGCTGCTGCCGCGCGCTGCCAGCTTGTAGGGTAGGACGGAATGCAAGTGCAAATGCATGCAAGTGCATGCAAATGCATGCAAATGCATGCATTTGCATGCGCGTGAGTTTGGGGCTGCAGCAGTTACGCACTTGGGGAAACTGCAGCGCGGCGTCGAAGCAGCGACGGGCCTCCCACATGCGCTGCAGCAGCAAGCGCAGCGCAGAAGCCCTGCTGCAGCAGCAGCAGCAGCAGCAGCAACAGCAACAACAGCAAGAGCACCAGCAGCAGCAACGACGAAGGCAGTGGTGCTAGCAACTGCAGCGGCAGAAGCAGAAGGAGCAGCTGCTCTCCTTGCCTGCAGCAGATGCTCTAAGGCGACTACCAGCTTCTTGCTGCACCCAGACACAGTAGCAGCAGCAGCAGCAGCAGCAGCAACAGTTGCAGCAGCATCCCAGTGGTATGTTAATCAAAGCATTAGCAGCCATCGAGCAAGAAAGCAGCAGCAGCAACGACAGCAGCAGCAGCAGCAGCGACGCTGATAACACCAGCACCGACAGGAACAGCGACGCCAGCAGCAGCAACAGCAGAGGCAGCAGCGGCAACACCAAAAGCAGCAGCAGCAGCTGCTGCTGCAGCTGCCCATACTTGTCCTCGAGGTCTAACTTGACTCTAACTCGGGGAACCTCCCTCAAAACAATGCGCGCTGCAAAAGGACAGCACAATGCACTGGATCTGCTGCTGCTGCTGCCGCTGCTGCTGCTGCTGCTGCTGCTGCTGCTGCTGCTGCTGCTCGCACCTCGCAGGTAGGCTCTGATTACTTGGGAGCAGAGCTGCTTGTAGTTTGCTGGCAGCCGCAGCTCAAAAAATATGACTGTCTCCGCGAGCTCTATGGCATCCTAGCAGCCGCAGCAGCACCACCTAGGGTTTAGGGTTCAGGGTTTAGGGTTTAAGGTTTAGGGTTTAGGGGCGCATGCGTGGGCTGCCTGTCCGGACGGCAGCACAGCGCCTTCAGAGGGTTTTCTCCGCAGCAGCAGCCGCAGCAACAGCAACAGCAGCATATGCTAAGCAGCAGCGTACACAGCCGCTGTCGCAGCTGCAGCAGCAGCAGCAGCAGCAGCTAGGCTGATACTTTAGGTATGTCTCTGTCTTTCCACTCAGGGCGAATTGTCCCCATCAGGTCCTGCAGCAGCAAAGAAGCAACACAGCCGTTTACGCGCAACAGCCGAGGCAGCAGCAGCAGCAGCAACAGCAGCGGCAGCTGTAGCAGCAGCAGCAGCAACAGCAGCGGCAGCTGTAGCAGCAGCAGCAGATTCTACCAGGAGCCGCAGCACGAATTCTTCCTCGGCTTTTCTTTTCGAAGCGAACTCCTGAGGAGCAAAATAAATAAAATAATTCCTTACCATAACAAGTCAACAAATATAAATAAATAAATAAATAAATAAATGAATAAATAAGTAAATAAGTAAATAAAAAATAGTTAGTGGGATAAACAGGCTCTGTTTCCTCTTCAAATCAGAGCATTATTTGCTGCAGTGACTCTTCACCTGACTGCAACAGCAGCAGCCGCAGCAACAACAGCAACAGCAGCAGCAGCAGAAACAGCGACAGCAACAGCGATAGCAACAGCAGTAGCAACAGCAAGAGCAACAGCAGCAACAGTAGCAGCAGCAACAATAACAGTAGCTGCAGCAACAATAACAGTAGCTGCAGCAACATCAGCAATAACGTGGCAGCGATTGTAGCAGCAGCAAGGTGGCAGCAGCAGCAGCAACAGTGGCGAAATCACCAGCAGCAGGAACAGCAGCAACAAAAGCATCAACAACGGCAGCAACAACAGCGGCACCAGTAGCAGCGAAAGCTGCAGCAGAAACAGCAGCAACAGCAGCAACAGCAGCAGCAGCAGAAGTAGCAGCAAAAAGGGCAGCAGAACCAGAAACAGGAGCAGCAACAGCAGCAGGGCCAGTAGTAGCAGCAGCATGGATCTTAGGATAATGAATTAAAGAAGAAAAAATATACAAAAGGACAAAATAAGTCAAAAATAAATAAAAAGATGAAATAAACTTTATTTAAAATTAAAATAAAAGAAAAAATTCTTCTTGGTGCTCACCTCTTCTGCTTCGCAGCGCGTTATTTTGGCCTCTGCGTCCTGCAGCAGCAGCAGTAGCAGCAGCAGCAGCCATAGCAGCAGCCAAAGCAGCAGCAGCAGCAGCAGTAGAAGCAGCAGTAGCAGCAGCAGCAGCAGAAAGCGGGGAAATAAGGAACTGTCCAGGGAAAAGAAGCGAGACTGAATCTGAATTCGCAGCGAGGCTGCTGCTGCTGCTGTTACTGCTGCTGTTGCTGCTGCTGCTGCTTACGGACAGCAGCGCAGCAGCAATTTGAGAGAAAGAAAAGCTTTTGAAGTCTTTTTAGAAAGGCAAACGTTATTGAAGGCTTTTAAATCTTTTAAAAGAAAAAGATATTTTAAAGACTAATAGGACTTATTAAGGAAATAAAACTTAATAAATTAATTAATTTTATTTAAAGAAATAAATATTTTATAAATTGGAGAAGTCTGTTTATAAAATAAACATTTTAAAGATGAATAAAGTCTTCTTAGATAAATAAATAACAATGAATATTGATTAATATATTGTTAGAAATAGACGTTTAAATTAATAAATTATATTTACAGAATAAATATTTTAATTAAAAAAATATATTTAGAGAAATAGACCTTTTATAGGCCAGGTGTACAGACACCTGAATTCTGGGGGCCGCCGGCGCCACTTCTGGAATTTTCACTTTCTGCAAATTGCCATTTTCATTTAAATAAAGACTTTTGCAAATTTTAAAAAGTATTTCAGCATTTTAAATCAAAAGTGGCAATAAAATGGTACTTTTAAAGCTGCAATTGCTTCAAAAAATTGAAAAAATCCAACAAACAGACTTTTTCGGATTCTGTAGTGCATGCCTTTTCTCATTTGCTGCGGTGTACATACACTCCACAGTGGCTCTACTGCTTTCTTTCTAATTTTATGACAAATTAAGTTCCCAAAACTTTTAAAACGCAAAATGCTTCCAGCAGCATTTAAAGAAAAATATTCTCGACAAAAAAGCAAAAACACTTTTCCTTGTTGCAACCCCACAGGCGCCTTCGGAGTAAAAAATAAACTAACAGTGCAGGCAACAGCAGCAGCAGCAGCAGCACGGCAGCAACAGCAGCAGCTATAGTAGCAGCAGCAATAGCAGCAGCAGCAGCAGCAATAGCAACAGCAGCAGCAGCGATAGCACGGCAGTAGCAGCAACAGCAGCGGCAGCGGCAGCAGCAGCAGGAGCAGCAGCAATAGCAGCAGCAGCAGCAGCAGCAGCGGCTCACTAGGAGCAGGACGAGGGGCAGCAGCCGCTCGTTTGCTGCAGCATAAAGTCTCTTTGCAAGATTTGCTTCCGTTTCAATCCAAAGTCCATCTAGCTGCTGCAGCCGGGACTTGAGCTGCCCCAGAAACCCCACAAGGCCCCCTGCGAAGTTACTGCTGAGGCCTGCTGCTGCTAGCTGCAGCACAGCTGCTGCGCTGCTGCGCAGCAGCAGCAGAAACAGCCTGCAGCGCTCACAAACTTCCAGCGGCAAACAAACGCTTAGTCCGTCTAGCTCCAGCCTGCAGCTGCTGCTGCTGTCGCTGCTGCTGCTGCCGCTGCCGCTGCTGCGGTGCGTGCTGCTGCCGGCTTCTGCTTCCTGCTGCTGCAGCGCGTCGCTGAGCCAGCCCCCAAAAGCACGGCCTGCTGTTGCTGCTGCTGCTGCGGAAGGCCCTTGCTGTTGCTGCGCGGCGCCCAAAAGCTGCCCGTCTTCTGGAGCAGCAGCTGCAGCATCTGAGGCCTGCCTCACAGCAACAGCTGCAGCAGCAGCAGCAGCGCCGTCTGCCTCGCCCCCCGCTGCGTCGCCTGCTGCTGCTTCTGCTGCTGCAGCAGCAGCAGCAGCAGCAATCCGCCGCACGTAACGCAGCACGTACAGCGGATACCCAGAAGGGCAGTACTGCGGAGAAGGCGCCAGCAGCTCCGGCGCCCACAAAAAGCGGTAGTCCTTTGGCTTCGAGGCCTAGCAGCAGCAGCAGCAGCAGCAGCAGCAGCAGCAACAGCAGCAGCAGCAGCAGCAATAACGACAGCAGCGAGGGCAGCAGGAGCAGTAGCAGCGACGGGAACTGCTGCTGCTGCGCTTGCTGATACTAATAGCAGCCCCAAAACTAGCAGTAGAAAAAGCAAATCTAGAAGCAGCAGCACCAAATCTAGCAGCAGCAGTAACACTAACACACGCAGCAGCAGCAGCAGCAGCAGGAAGCCTAACAGCAGCTAACTTTAAGTTCATCGGCCAGACGGCCCAGGAGGTGCAGCAGCAACCCAAATCTCCTCATGTCTTCTTCATCGTCTGCTTGCTGCTGCTGCTGTTGCTGCTGTTGCTGCTGCTGCTGCTCGCTTTCCTGCTGCTCTTCCTCTTGGTGCTCATCTTCCTGCTGCTCGTCTTCCTGCAGCTCTTCCGCCTGATGCTGCTGCCCCTGCTGCTGCTGCAGCTCCTCTTGCTGCTGCTGCTCCTCCTCCTCCTCTCCCCCCTGCTGCTGCTGCTGCTGCTGCGTGGGCAGCAGCAGCACGCGGTCCAGCAGCAGCGGATCTTTGTTTGCTTCCAACACCAAATTCTTCAGCAGCAAATACTGAATTGTTTCTTTAAACCGAATTACTTCGGGGGGCCCCAGCCGCCGCTGCTTCTTCTTCTTCCCCTTCGTAGGCCCCGCCATTTTTCCAGCTACAAACCCTAAACCCTAAACCCTAAACCCTAAACCCTAAACCCTAAACCCTAAACCCTAAACCCTAAACCCTAAATTCTTGACCTTAAGACCTAAACCCTAGGCCCTGTACGTTAGACCCTTAGCCCTGAACTCTAAATTGTAAACCCTGAAGACTATACTCTAATTCCGAGGCCCCAAACCCTAACTCTAAACCCTAAACACTAAACCCTAAACCCTAACCCCCTGGGAACTGTCGATTCGGGGCCACTGTAGGCCCCGAATCGACAGTAAAACCCTCGCAGCAGCACAGAAGAGGCAGCAGCAAATCCTTTATCTCTTTTTGTTTCTTTTCTGTCTTTTCCTAATTTCTTTTTGTCACTTTTTATTTTCTTTTTTATTTCTTTTTTGTTTCTTCCTAATCTTTTTTCTTTTTATTTTATTTCTCTTCTTTTTGCCTTCTGTTTGTTTGCTTCTTGTCTCTCATTTCTTTTGAATCTGCTTATGTCCTTTACTCTGAAAGCAGCAGCAGCAGCTGTTGCTGCTGCTGCTGTTGCTGCTGCTGCTATTTTTGCTGCTGCCGTTGTTGCTGCTGCTGCTGCTCTGCATTACGCTTGTCTCCTTGGCAGCTGCTGCTTTTGTCCTGTATATTAAAGCTTCTGCTTCCTTTTTCAGCAGTCTCTGTCTCGTTCCTACTCCACTGCTGCTGCTGCTACTGCTGCTGCAGTTGCTGCTGCTGCTGCTGCTGCTTGTTTTTGTGTGCGCAGCAACAGCTTGCCTGTCAGAGCCTCAGGCTAACGCATAGCTAAGGCCTTCTTCTAAGCCTCTCTGCCCCCGCAGCAGCAGCAGCAGCAGCAGCTACAGCAGCAGCTGCAGCAGCTACAGCAGCAGCTGCAGCAGCAGCAGCAGCTACAGCAGCAGCAGCAGCAGGAGGAAGACGCTCTACAGTCACCAACCCAGCTGCCTTGGCCCTTCGTGTCTCTGCGGCGCCACAGCAGGGCTGCTCTTTTTTCTCCCGGTGATCAAGGCAGCCAAAATCAGCAGCAGCAGCAGCAGCAGCGGCAGCAGCAGCTTTTTACTATGCTCTGTACCTACAGCTCCTTAGCGTCACCTCGAGCCTGCTCCAGGAAGCAGCAGCAGCTCTTCTGCACCTTCTTAGCTCTGTGTCAAGCGCAGCTTCACTGCAGCAGCAGCAGCAGCGGCATTCGCTGCTGCTGCTGCAGCAGCTACAGCAGCAGCTGCTGCTGCTGCTGGGGCTGGTGCGGCTGCAAACAGTAATAAAGAGAAGCTTCCGCCTAGTTTACCAAGAGGGTTATTGTTATTAAATGTTTGAAAAAAATAAATAAATATGTTGAGCAGCAAAAAGAATTTATTAGGACTGCTGTCCGTACACCTCGTGAGAGCGCGTTGAGATACTGCAGCAGCAGCAGCAGCAGCACCAGCAGCAGCAGCAGCTGAGCAGTGACAGCAGCAGCGCGCAGCAGCGCTGTTACTGCTGCTGCCGCAACTCCTGCACTTCTTCTTTTGCCGCGCGTCTTTGGCGAGTTATTTATTTTCAATATTAAAGTTTATTTCTGTTGCAGCTGCATGGACATCTAGACAGCAGCAGCAGCGGCAGCAGCAGCAGCAACAGCGACGTCGGCCGAAGGTCTCCGTCGTGGCGCATGCGGCAGCTGCTGCAGCGCCAGCAGCAGCAGCAGCAGCAACAACAACTTCAGACTGCAGTGTACCTACACCTCAGCTAACAGCTCACTTGTTCTGCTGCAGCACAGCAGCTTCTGCTTAGCTGCAGCAGCAACGCCTCCGGCGGCGGTTAAGCGGACCAGCTGCAGCAGCTGCAGCAGCTGCTGCAGCTGCATTAGCAGCAGCAACAATAGCAACAAGAACAACAGCAGGCGCCGCTGCTGCAGCAAGAGCAGCAGCTACATGAGCTGCTGCACCGCGCTGCGCAGCGTCAGCAGCAGGTAGCTGGCGCGCGTCGCCGCCCGCAGCAAACAGCAGCAGCAGCAGCAGCAGCAGCAAAGATGGAGGGCAAGCCTGTGGTGCTGCGGCTGCGCGCTTCTGCTGGCCACAGCAGGGTCACCAGCAGCAGCAGCAGCACAGCAGATGAGGTGTATGTACAGGTGGCGCAGCAGCTAAAAGTCTCCACAGACACACTGCGTCTCTACACAGACGCAGAGAAGAAACAGGTGCTGCTGCTGCTGCTGCTGCTGTTGCTGCTGCTGCTGCTGTTGCTGCTGCTGACGGCTGCGTTTCTGGTGCTTACTTCAACGTGCTCCTCTCGTTGCTCGCTGTCTGTTGCTGCTGCTCTGTTGTTGCTGTTGCTGCTGCTGCTATCGCTGTTGCTACGGCTGCTACTGCTGCTGCTGCTGCTGTTGCAGCTGCATGTGTGGCTGCTGGTATTCTTTCTCCTGGTGCAGCGCGGCTGAATCTGCGGGCTCGCTACTGCTGTTGCGGCTGCTGCTGTAGCTGCTGCTGCTGCCCCTTCCGCTGCTGCCTCTGCTGCTGCTGCTGCTGCTGCTGCTAGTGACTTGCTGCTGCTGCCTCTTACCTGCTTGGTGCTTGTGCGATATTGCTTCTCCGTTTGTAGTTCTTGGTGCCGCTGCTGCTGCTCGCCGCCTCCAACTCGCCTGCTGCTGCTGCTGTTGCTGCTGCTGCTGCTGCTGCAGCTGCTGGAGCGGGGCTGTCGCAGCGTGGAGGCCCTGGGCCTGACTTCTGGCAGCATTTTATTTGTGGAAGCTGAAGGAACAGAATCCATTTCTGCTTCTGCTGATCTTTTTCCTGCTGCCAACACCCCGCGCAGCAGCAGCGACAAAGACGCAGCAAGTAAGCGCAGCAGCAGCAGCAGCAGCAGCAGGTAGTCTGCATGTCGAAGCAGCAGCGAAAGGAACTGACACAGAGGCTGCAGCAACTGTGAGCGGCAGGTGCATCACAAGGTGCAGCAGCAGCAGCAGCAGCAAACAAGGAGGTTTGCTGCCGCGCGTTTGCTGACAGCAGCATCAGCAGCAGTTGCTGCTGCTGCTGCTGCTCGGGTTCTTAACGGAGTAGTCGCAGTCTTCGTGTCGTGTGTCTTTGCTGCTGCGGCCGCAGATGCGCCTGCTCCGAGCACCAGCAGCAGCAGCAGCAGCAGCAGCAGCAG